>NC_143573.1:67588409-67891439 GCF_054136105.1 Typopeltis vanoorti | reverse complement strand
CACACGTTTTTGGCAGTAACCTTTTCTTGTTTCAACACTTCCCAAACAAGTACCTTGTGTTTATCATATGTTTATTTTTATAGCAGTTGTCAGTTTTGCCATAGTAACCATTGTTCCGATGCACACAATATTGAAAAGACAACTTAGGAATATTATATTTTTTTTCATTACTGTGAATATAAAATAAATATTTAAAAAAAATTAGATAAAACAAACCTTTGTCTCGAAGGAAAGCTGAGAGATGTGCATGTCCTGCTGGATGAGGAATATGCCTATAAGTAAAGAAAAAAAATCTCCCTGCATAATTGAAGCCCAACTAATCTTCCAAAATATGTAAACAAAACTTTTTTTTTCCCCTAGTAAGTCTATGTATCACATTAGTATGTACTTGTTTAAAAATTTACTTATAAGTAAATTTTTAAAGTAACAGAACCTAAAGCAGCATCTATACAAACAGGAATATAACTGGACATATTAGAAAATTAATCAACACAGATAAATATGAAAAATTTATTTAATATATAAAATATCTGGCCATGTTTCAGAGGCATCTACAGCATGAAATGAATTATAGCACAGATGTACTCAACACATACAAATGAACTTCAACAATGAGAATTAATACAAAGTTCAATTACATGTAATTTAATAAATAAAAAAAATGACTATAGGAACAGTAGTTCCTTATAAAGGGAACACAGTCCACCAAACATACCGGGTTCAATGTAATAATGCCTCAAAACTGTCCTTGCAAAGGTATTCCATAAATAGTCTGCTCTTATGCATGACTTTTTCTTCCAAAGGACTCTGCATTTTGATACGTTCTGTATCAAAATGTATTCCCAGCCTGCTAGGAATTATGGTGCTTCAATGTAATTTTCATGTTCTTTGCAATGAACCGCAGTAGATCTTCAGAACTAGCCAAAGTATGATAAACCACAGGAGCATGGAGTCTTTGTTTCTTGAAATAATAAAACCTCAGTGGAACATAAGGAAAGAACATAATGAACCAAAGTTCTAACAAATCCAGATCTTTGACATGGACAATGGAGACTGTTGCTTTAAGAAACATGATACATTAAATAAGCTTTCTTATTTAATGGCATCAACGAGTCTTTTATCAACAAAGCCATTAGTAGTTATAAGGCTCTATCTTTTTTCTTTCAAGAAGTTAATTATACTTCTATTTCTTACGTCAAAGGTATATCTGACTATCTCTCAGATACTTAAGCCACTTAATATTAAAGTAGTTTTACAACATGACTACAAGATTTTCATATTTCTTTCATCAACAAAGGACAAGCTTCTGACTATGGCTTTCCTAAGTGCTCAGTGAATTTTGTGCTCTTTCATAATTTGGCCATAACAAGATCTATAACAAGACTGCTCAATTCCATAATTGAGCAGTCTTGTCTTGGAGCATGCTATCTTCTCTAAACAGATAGCATGCTCCAAGATAAATTTAGAGAAGATTTATCTTCTCTAAAAGACTCCATGCTCCTGTGGTTTATCATACTTTGGCAAAGTATGATAAACCACAGGAGCATGGAGTCTTTGTTTCTTGAAATAATAAAACCTCAGTGGAACATAAGGAAAGAACATAATGAACCAAAGTTCTAACAAATCCAGATCTTTGACATGGACAATGGAGACTGTTGCTTTAAGAAACATGATACATTAAATAAGCTTTCTTATTTAATGGCATCAACGAGTCTTTTATCAACATAGCCATTAGTAGTTATAAGGCTCTATCTTTTTTCTTTCAAGAAGTTAATTATACTTCTATTTCTTATGTCAAAGGTATATCTGACTATCTCTCAGATACTTAAGCCACTTAATATTAAAGTAGTTTTACAACATGACTACAAGATTTTCATATTTCTTTCATCAACAAAGGACAAGCTTCTGACTATGGCTTTCCTAAGTGCTCAGTGAATTTTGTGCTCTTTCATAATTTGGCCATAACAAGATCTATAACAAGACTGCTCAATTCCATAATTGAGCAGTCTTGTCTTGGAGCATGCTATCTTCTCTAAACACAAAATTCCTTGGAAGGAAACTCAAAGCCCTTACACAAGCCTAGATTCCTAATACAAAAGTGCTAGGTGAGAGCCTTTTTTATTTGCCCAAATCTTAACAAGTCTGACTGTAACAATTTTTTTAAGCATTATCCTAAACTATACTTTAGTATTAATTGACCACTGTTGCCCTAATGAATCATTTATAGTGCGCTGCTGAATTTCTGTGCATGTACTTGTGTTTCAATTATTTCATATTGAAGATGCTAATACAATGTGGGTGAATATTTCATGTATTAATTTTTTTTTTCAAATAAGTTACCTTTGTTAATTAATTGCCTACAACAATCATTTTGAAAAGTCCTGTATGCCTGTTCTTAAATCAAGCATTTATTTAATAAAATATATTTTGATTTTTTTTAACATAATCTAAATTCTGCCTTACTGCTGTTGCCTAACAACTGAGAAAGTCTTGGATTCTTGTTAGCAAACCATTTTTGTTAATGTATGTAATAAATCAGATCACTTCAGCAAAAGCTTCATCAATGGCAGTGGAAACATTTCTCATATAGCAGTTCTTTCAATGTGAAGAAGAAATCTAAGTTGTAAAGGAAGAAGAAGTATTTGCCACCATACTTTTCTATGAGAATACATACAGTACATCATATGAAACATGTGTCCTTGCATGTCAAGCAAAAGTGTAGTTTGATATCTGACCTAAATAAGATTCTTCCTCCATTTTGAAATTTTATTTCATAAAACAAGAACATCAAAAACAGAAAATGAACAAAAGGCACTTTTATTCAGTCTGACTTCCAAAGGACATTAAAGTAAGCTCCTACATAATCTCACTGGTCATGCATGCACAGTGTGCAGAATATTTCGAAATGACCCTTGTATTATACAGGCAGGGTTTTCTACTACATTTTATTATTAGTGTAATATTAAATTGTAAACTCCTGCTGAGAGTTTAAGAACTCAGTAAGAGAGGACTCACTTCTAAGTCACATGATGACTAAATTCCTATCATATCTCACCTTCAACACATTCAACGAAGATGCATCCACAACAGCAGCCCATTATTCCATAAACCACATACTAAAAGATCTGCTCTCACAGAGTTCCTAACTACACTTTTTATCAGCTTTTAGGGATGATTTTTGTCAGCCTTGAACTGCAAAATCTCCCTTGTAGGTATATCATAGGAAACCCTTTCCAGTTTGTATGTTTCTATAATATCTCCTCTATTTCTAAACCAATGCTTGTATGCACAATTCCACATGCAGATGTCATCTTTGATGTCCAACTCTGTATCTTTTCAACACACTCTTTTTCTCTCCAACTCTGCAGAACCCAGATGACCTAACTGATTATGCTGGCCTTGCAGGAACTTTTTTCTTAATACTGCAGTCATTCAATGTGATGACAAACACATTAACAATGTGACTCCTAAACTTCAACTCTCTGTATACCACTATCAATTCTAGTGTATTTAGGTTTAAGTGTTTGTTCAATCTCATATTATGCCTCTAATGGCTCCAATATTTTCTCTCTGTCAGAGAGACATCATCTGGGATAAAATATTTTTATAATACAATAAAAAAATAGATTGAAGAAGTTAGATCAGAAGCCTAAAGTCCTAAGACAGGCAGCCTTGGTTATTCAGTAGTAGGTCTAAGAATTATTTCATGAATCATAGAAAGTTCTATATAACCATATTTATTAAGGTTTGGTTGGGTATTATATCTGCAACTGATTTCAAAAAACAGTCTTTCATGCTTACTATTCTCAATTCTCATCATTTACTGCAGTGAAGCAGAGTTTTTTCATCTGATTTTTTCAAGGTATCCAAGGCATTGTCAACTACATATGATTGACCATAATTACAACCACAGATACATTTGCTATATTCTTCTTGAATATGGATGTTGGCAATTTTTTCTGGGATGCCTTGGATAGTAGTAATAATACTGTAATCTGTACCTTCAGAAGCTTCCCATCATTTTCCTTCCCAATAATATGGCATTATACAAGCACTTGTTAACAGAGCCATCGACCTCTATTTCAACCAGGTTACTGTAACAGCTGAACTTATCACTATTCATTGCACTTTCTACCATTGGTTACAAAGTCGAAAAAAAAGTAAAACACTTGTTCCTCTCTCTTGTTCTCCTTCTTGCATCCCTCTTAGCATACAGATTATAGTAATTCTAATTACTATTCCCTATATCCAAGGTCCCTCAGAAAAAATAGCTAGCAATTTTTTTTATGCTTTTAAATACAAAAATGAACAATGTTTTGAAATTAGCTGCAGATTCTTTTTTAAAAAAGCAACAAACAAACCTTAATAAATATGGTGCCCATTAGCAACCATAGGGGGTGCCCTTTTAGGATCGCAGGTTTCTAAGTCTAACGTCTTATGTTTTGTATGCATTATTACAGTTCTTACACTGTATCCCAAATGATGTCTGGGAACACATGTTTAATGGTTCCAAAATATTGGAACTATTAACCTGAAACAGCACAAAGAATGAACTATAATTCATTCTTTGTGCTGTTTCTTTCCATTCCATTAAATATGAAGACAATCACCCTACAGTAGGTGTATCAATTTCCCATGTGGAACCCTTGAATGCCTTGGCCAAATTCCATAAATCCATGTCCATAGGGCAGTCATGCTTTCTGATGTATAAAAATACTGGCACGAACTTTGTCCAACCTGGCTTCCATCGCTCTTGCAGTTGGATGATTCCCTTTTCATTGTTACCAATAGGAAAAGCCAAACCTCCTAAATCTCGTCCTCTTACTTTCCTCCATCCAATTCTTGAATTGGCAATTGTGATAAATGCACTCCTACAATTCTAAACACACAATATTCATAGCCCATTTAAATTTTTTTGCCAGATATTAGTAGAATCTTGTCCAAACAGCTAAACAGAAAAAAGCCTCTAGATCCTGATGACGTGTTCCCATTTATCTTCAGGGTGTGTACTCCAAAGTTGACTACTATTCTATGTTACCATTTATTTTCTCCTATTCAGGTATCTATCACACAACTTGTAAATTAGCCATATAAAAAGCCATTCCCATCAAATTACAAAGCAGTTTCTTTGACTTTAATTCTTTCTAAAGTAATAAGTAAATCATTAGTAGTCTTATATGTTACCCAAAAATTACATAACTAATAAGCAATTGTTAGTATGGATTCTGCCATTGTTAATCAAGGATATCTTCTTGCTTCACCCAACTTTGTGCAAATGTCATGGAAAAAGTCTGAGGATATCTGAAGAGGCTGCTGCTTTTGCAATTTAAGGCATCTGATTATCTCTGGGACAAAGGCCTATTAAGGAAGCGCCTATCATATGATTTGCCTTCTGAATTCTGACAACTGAGCTTTTTTTCCCCTCTTGTTGCATGTTATGTGCGAAGATGGAGGGATCTTTATCCTCAGTCTTTTATAACTAATGCTGAAGATGCACTAAGGTCTATTCTTTCATCTATGCTCACTTTTCTATATATAACAACCTTCTCCAGTTGACATGGAAATTCAATCCAATCCACAGTTTGCTGATAATACAATGCACCTATCTTTCTCATTTGACCAACCTTGCACTGCATATGAACAAAATGTTGAGAACATCAACTTTTAGAAAATAAAATTCTTATTTCCAAAAAACGCATTCTTCAGTAGGATTTTGATAACAATGTTATCTTAATCCTGAATTATTTTCGCACAGAAGAATCATCTCTTCCAATATTACTTTGGATATCATCCGAACATCTGATCATATAAGTTATCTCTTTTGGGGATAACTCTAATAAGCTTTCTTGATATAAACATATCAGAAATGTTTCCTCGTCAGCATCCAAAAAATTAAGTTCTCTGTTTTGCTCAATGTATGAACAGCTATAAACTCTATACAAATTACAAATCTTCTGACCACTGAATATTGTTCTCATACTTCGGGTAGTGGTGGTGCCCCTAAAAGCTTCCTAAAAATACTCAACTTTAGCAGGAAAGAGAGCAATTAGGTTGATTAACGACCTGTCTCTTGCAAATTCATTCAACTCTCTTTCATATAAACATATAAGTTCTGCTGCTTGCATTTAGTACAAATATTTACACAGTCACTATTCATCAGAATTTACTTCACTTACTCATCTCCTCTAAATCTGTCAAAATGTGTGCAGCAGCAGCTATATGACATTCCTTCACAGTTCAACTCTAAGCTTACAGAACAAATTTTTCTTTCTCTTCATTCATTCTATCTGATGCTGTATTCTGAAACTGTCTCACCTCTTGTGTATTTCCTAGAGTGTATCAATCTGCAGGACAATTTCTTTATTGAAAAGAATAACTCTCATAGTAGAAATTTTTAGGTTAGTCAATATATTTATTTATTTTGTACTGGAATTTTTCTTTATTTTAGTTTTCCATGTTTCTCCTTTTTTATATTTTATTATGCTATTATCTTTATTGTATTATATGATTCTGAATATTCCTGCTGACTTCTCCATTAGAAAGCAATGATCATTTACATTATTTTAAGTAAAGCAAGTGAATCATATCATAAATTATATACGAAGGGTGTTCCTGAGTGTAGATATTTCTTACAACTAAACAAAAACATAATCTTATGGTTACACTACTCCAACTTTTGAAAATAAATTAACAAAGTGAATATTTGGAAAAGAATAACCATGGTTCACCATACACTGCATGATTCTGGCTAATTTCAAGCCCTTTCTTTACTAACCTGCATGAAATATTATATATATATATATATATATATATATTATTAAGGGTATTTACTCGGATTGTAAACATTTTTATATTAGAATTTTACTGACTAGAAACACCAAGACAAGACAAAAACTTTAATTAGAACACAATTAGTTCCCACTCACTAACACCTCAGGCGGATGCCAGTTCAAACTTGACTGTTGTTGTTCCTAACTTGTTTATATGAGAAGTTCATTTTTTATCTTGCTAACTTAACAGTTTTTTTGTGATAGTATGTACACCCGAAGAAGTCGGCATTCCGACGAAACTAGTTGAGTTCTAGTGAAATTCAATAGGTGGAGATGACCTTGCTAATGCTTCTGCCTGGTATCTGCGCTTGGGCCTGGCTCTCACTGAAGAGACCTCAATAAAGGTCGAAACTAGTCTGGGTAGTGGCCCTTCCCTTAATGCATAAACATTATATATATCCGCAAGGAGATGTGTTTTGCATTATGGGAGATACTGAGATAGGAGTGTTGGTAGCTTGCTCCACCTTTGCAAGGAGTTGCCCAGTGTCATACCACTTTACCCCCAGTCCTGAAGATACTTTCAGGCGCAAACTTTGTTTGCACACACTTGGATAAAGGATTAAACTAAATTTATTATAGTCTGACCAAGTGAAAAATAAACTTTCAACATGTTCTAATTAAAGTTTTTATCTTATCTCAGTGCTTCTAGTCAGTAAAATTCTAATATATATACAGGGTGTTCGGGATAAATTTGACAGTTTCGTAAGGAAAAAGAAAATCTTCTTTGTATCTATTAAATTTAATGAATTGACAAAAAAACATTACAGGCAGAGTTAATTACAATACTATCAACAAGATTTACTCAAAATAACCACCATTAGCATCGATCACAGCTTCAATTCTGCTTCGGAACCTCGAACAAGCTGATGCTACAGTCTCCCTGGGAAGGGCCGCAAAAACTGTTTTAATTTTATCCATTAACTGGGCTTTTGTATTACTGGAAGTGCGATTGGTGTCTTTTTCAACTGCGCCCCATACAAAATAATCCATGGGGTTAAGGTCTGGGGAGTTTGGAGGCCAAACATTTGGACTGGTGAAGTCGTAGAAATTTTCAGACAACCATTTTTGACTTTTCCCAGAGGTGTGGCAAGGGGCCGAATCCTGCTGCCATACATACGGCCTACCATTGGCTACCCTTGTTATCCAGGGCTTGACTACAGTTAGCAACTCCACGAACAAAGCCCGAATTCCAATGCCAGGGTTCTTCAACACCTGTTCCTGCAGATTTGCGAGGAATTCTGCTGTACGAACGCAATCAGATCGTCTGCTAGGGATCTTTCTTCTTGCTACATCCTCGTAGTCACCATTGCAAGTCTCTAGTTCATGCCTGATTGTTTTTACTGTATTCAGGGAGCATTGGGCAGCAGTCGTAATATCCTTATTTTGATGGCGGGCACGAATCATCATGATACAAGTTATTCTCTTCCATGATTCAGGTGGGTTCCAGCTATCCATCCTTTCTGACATCTTGTATATGAATGAAGAAGGGTCCAAACTTTTAAATGAAGAGAAGTGTGTGTTAATACATGTAACTTACGGAAAAATATAATTAATTATAAATATGTCAAATTTATCCCGAACACCCTGTATATATATATATATATATATATATATATATATATAAACATGTTTTATTACTATAATTTGATGGTCTCACAGTGGGCAATGTCAATGAATTTAGAGTGTGAAAAGAAGTGTGTGGCCTAGTGTAAGACCACACACTTCTTTTCACACTCTAATATTAAAAGACCAGAAGTGGCTGAAAAAGTCCATGTTTTATCTCTAGAATACGATTCCACATTATCTAACTCTTAATCTATTCATGTTATACGTTCTGTAGGTTTTTAACTTTTCATGTCTGTTTCACCATTATGAAAGGATGAAAAACTACAGTACAATGAGTGAGCTAAAATAAAATTTAAGGGAAAAAAAAGATAAAGTAAGAAAATGTTAGCAGACAATCCAAAAAATAGTGCATTTAAAAATATGCATTCTTATATAATCGCACCATTTATTATCACAAGAAGATAACTTAGGATTCAATGAAACAAAAATTAAAGAAATTCCACAAGGTTTAACATAGATCCTAAATGCTGAATTTTATTTAATTCCATACGATCATTGTGGAAGTATCATCAGGTAGTATTACTATCCAACTACAACAGCCACTCTACATACATCTGAATGGATCAAGTAATCATGTGGTCTTATCCTGGGAGGTTGCTAAACAGGGAGACTTTTCATTTAAGAAAGGATATACAAAGAACTACAGAGTGAATGATTATGACAAGCTTAGAAGATTGCTTGAAGAAGTGTCATGGCATAAGAACTACAAGGGTTCGATGTTGGCAGTACATGGGAAATGGTCGGGGGGGGGGGTTACATTTGAGGGAAGCAGTACCAGATTGAATACCAGGAATAAGATGATAACCATACGGAAGTTAAATAGACAAGCAGTATCAATAAACATGAGGTGCAAAAAACTGTGTAGAGTTGCTCTGGTTGTTATCCGATCATATAACCAACACACTAAGGCTATGAGGTAAGTGCATGATGTCTGCAAATTGTGTGTTCTAGCTTTTTTGCTATTTTGCAGGAGTAAAAACCTAGCCATCCCCAAATGAGAAAACTCATCCTCAGATGAAAAATTCTTATAAAGATTCTCTGCAACCTAGACAGAATTTAAACTCAGGTCTTTCCAACTAAAAGGTATTATTGATACTGATTGAGCTGTGGAGAGAAGATTAAAAAAAAAAAAAAAGTTAATTAGCATGCTTGTGAGCAATACAAATTATAAGGCTAAGAATGTGGAAGGAGAGCTCGGTCCACCTTTGCTCAGAGTTGCCTGCTGTTGCACTACCTTACCCCAGTCCTGAAGATATTTTCAGGCGCAAATTTTGTTTGCTTATAGTTGGATAAAGGATTAAACTAAATTTATTATAATCTAACCAAGTGAAAAATAAACTTCCAACATCTTTCTCTAAATCCAGAGTAATTCAATAATAAGGTGGTACACCTGTTGGCAACTCCTATAGGTAAATATGACCTCTCCTATTGCTTCTGCCTTAGTGTCTCCACGGTTGGGTCTGTCTCCCACTGACGAGACCTCAATAAAGGTTGAAACCGGTCTGGGTAGTGGCCCCTCCCTTAATGCATAGCAGTATACATGTCCGCAAGGATATGTGCTTTGCATTATGGGAGATACTGAGACAAGGAGTGATGAGAGCTCGGTCCACCTTTGCTCGGAGTTGCCTGGTATTGCACTACCTTACCCCAGTCCTGAAGATGTTTTCAGGTGCAAACTTTGTTTGCTTACACTTGGATAAAGGATTAAACTGAATTTATTATAATAGGCTAAGAATGTTTACTAGACTGGTAAGGAAAGCAAAGTTAGATTATGAAAGAAACTTAGCTAAAGTGCTTAAGGATCTAAGATGGATAACTAGGAGTAGATCTCCATATCACCTCTTAAGGAATGCAGAGAACCGAACTGGGCTTCTAACCTGATGTCTGGTCTTCGCCTTCTAATGGTACATCCAGTTAGTACGTATCTACCTGGATACTGAGCAAACAAGGATGGGATGACAATTTTGAATTTACATGACTAACTGTATTCTTATTGGCTTAAACCAAAATCCTAAATGATGCCAGAACATGACATAATTGCATACCAGCTGATGACCTGATATCCAGTCTTCACCTTCTCGTGTTGCACCCAGTCAGTATGCATCTACCTGGGTACAGAACAAACAAGGATGGGATGACAATGGATTTACCTGACCAAACTGTATTCTTATTGGCTTAAACAAAAATCCTAAATGATTGCAGAACATGACAGAATTGCATGTCAGGTAGGGAGTTGCCCAGTTAAACAGGGTCCCCACTGTTCTTGTCAGGGAACCAGGATGAAGGTGATCAGCAAAAAGTCAGCTATTAAAACAAATTCCAACTCAACATTGGCAGAGCCTCACGAATGACAATGTTATGTCATTGTTTTCTCTATATTATTCCTTGTTCTACCTCTAAATAGCCCGCTTTCTAATCAACTGTTGTGCCTTTAAAATATTAATGCAGTACTATTTCCTTTTCGGATATTGGCAAAATTTATTTTTTGCTGCACCAGCCAATATCCTATAACAGAAGAGAATCTTGTTCAGGGAAACAATTCTAAATTCTAAAGGGATACACACAATAATTAATCTTACACTAGTGCCGTGCAGATTCAGTTAGCAGTCGTAACCTGAATCTCACTCAAGCAATAATATCTAATTCCTTCCCGCCAAAAGGTTTTATTACATAACTGGTGGGTTGAATTCGTAATCAGGCATAAACTCAGGTATAAGGTACAAAAACGTTTATTGGAAAAGCATAACATTTACAGTTAAGAAAATTCAAATACTCAATAGAACAAAACTCACTCTAAGTTAAGGGTCATACTAAATCACAACAATGAATTTGAGTAAGCTAAATCCTTCAATTACGAAAGGATAAGATTAAGTGTAAGCATAACACTACTAGGATATAATTCCTTTCACAAGTTATTCACAGAACACGCTTTGAACACTTTCATTAATACTCTATCAATAACCATCTTAATTCTAAATTCCATTAGTCAAGCCTAGCCATTCTCAATCAAAATACTACCTATCAACAATTCTTCTTTGTTCCATGTGGTCTTAACTAATTCAATCAAATTCTCACTTAAAAGTTCTCTATTAGTGTCCTTAGTTTACAGTATACACAAATTTCTTATTCTTCTAAGCGATTTTTAACATAGAATGAAATTCTTTACATTACAGGATCCTTTCAGATTTCATGCCACCATCTCATGTAGATCTGGATTACCTTACTGTATAGTTATCGGCAGTTTTTGCACCTGGCGATGCATTATGCTTTTCTTTGAATCATTTCCGGACTGTGGCGTGCTGTCTACCGCTCTGCAGAAAATTTTCTCCATTCTCCTTGATGGGACTTTATTCATAGACTCGATTCTGCATAGGCCGTCAAAACATGATCAGCTTCGCTTGGAAATCCTCAAGCGTTCTCAAGAATAGATCTCATCATCCAGCATCACTGTAGTCGACTCACTGCTCTCTCACGAATCCCCCGACAAAAAACCTCCTAAAACTCGATTCCAGGAACCGAAGAAGAAAAGGGAGCCCTATAATATGGCACGCATCGTCTTTTATTCACCTTTTCGGGCACCCTCTATTCAATGTGTTTTTTACCCACAAACCCCGTCGTTCATGCCCCTTGGGTGATCCTACACTCTCCCTAATCTGTTAAGTTACCCTATTCCAGGTAGTCGTTCTGACATCACTTTCCGCATAGGTACAGCATCCATCGTTACGCTCGACTCGTACAGATTATACACGATTATTCAAGATTACTACTTATTATCTTTCTGGAAATTTCGTAATGCACTAGACAGCTTAATGGGATTTACAAATAACTTAACAATTCCCTTACATAATTCTTACTATTCTGACACAAAATTCTCTGCTTCTCATTTCCGTTATACAGGAATAAATTTCAATATATGGCACATATGGACTACACATTATCACATAACATAAAGAAATTTTTCATAATTATTAGCTGATGTGCAGGTATCTCCTTAATTAGTAATATTTATCATATTAAATCCTGAATAAAGAATTTACTTGTAAAGTTCTCCATTCAGGATCTAACACACCATCAACATAAGAAACATCAATAAAAAAGAGGAATTAGCAGAATAATTGGATAAGTATCAGATCATTATTTTTTGAGTAGGATAAAATTGAATATTTTGTCATGTTGTACCATCATTTTTTATGATAAATTTAGTTTAATGCTTTATCCCAGTGAGAGCAAACAAAGTTTGCGCCTGAAAATATCTTCAGGACTGAATATAGTGTTGTACTATCTTACATGGGTAAGTAGTACAACACCAGGCAACTCGTAGCAAAGGTGGAGCAATCTACCAACACTCCTATTCCAGTATCTCCCATAATGCAAAGCACATCTCCTTGTGGATATGTATACTGTTATGCATTAAGGGATTGGCCACTACCCAGACCAGTTGCGACCTTTATTGAGGTCTCTTCAGTGGGAGCCAGGCCCAGAGTTGGAGATACCAGGCAGAAGCAGTAGCAAGGTCATCTTTACCTATAGGAGTTGCCAAAAAGTTTGCCACCTTTTTTTTTTATAAAATTACTCTGGATTTAGTAGTGGCCAATCCCTTAATGCATAACAGTATACATATCCACAAGGAGATGTGTTTTGCATTATGGGAGACACTGGGATAGGAGTGTTGGTATCTTGCTCCACCTTTGCTACGAGTTGCCTGGTGTTGTACTACTTACTTAGGTAAGATAGTACAACACTATATTCAGTCCTGAAGATATTTTCGGGTGCAAATTTTGTTTGCTCTCACTGGGGATAAAGGATTAAACTAAATTTATCATAGTCTAACTTAGTGAAAAATAAACTTTCAACATCTTTCTCTAAATCCAGAGTAATTTTATAAAAAAAAGGTGGCAAACCTTTTGGCAACTCCTATAGGTAAAGATGACCTTGCTACTGCTTCTGCCTGGTATCTCGAACTCTGGGCCTGGCTCCCACTGAAGAGACCTCAATAAAGGTCGAAAATAGTCTGGGTAGTGGCCAATCCCTTAATGCATAACAGTATACATATCCACAAGAAGATGTGTTTTGCATTATGGGAGATACTGGGATAGGAGTGTTGGTAGCTTGCTCCACCTTTGCTATGAGTTGGTTGGTGTTGTACTACTTACCCAGGTAAGATAGTACAACACTGGATTTAGAGAAAGATGTTGAAAGTTTATTTTTCACTAGGTTAGACTATGATAAATTTTGTTTAATCCTTTATCCCAGTGAGAGCAAACAAAGCTTGCACCTGAAAATATCTTCAGGACTGAATATAGTGTTGTACTATCTTACCTGGGTAAGTAGTACAACACCAGGCAACTCTCAAAAAATAAACTTTCAACATCTTTCTCTAAATCCAGAGTAATTTTATAAAAAAAAAAGGTGGCAAACTTTTTGGCAACTCCTATAGGTAAAGATGACCTTGCTACTGCTTCTGCCTGGTATCTAACTCTGGGCCTGGTTCCCACTGAAGAGACCTCAATAAAGGTTGAAACTAGTCTGGGTAGTGGCCAATCCCTTAATGCATAACAGCACATATCCACAAGGAGATGTGTTTTGCATTATGGGAGATACTGGGATAGGAGTGTTGGTATCTTGCTCCACCTTTGCTACGAGTTGCCTGGTGTTGTACTACTTACCCAGGTAAGATAGTACAACACTATATTCAGTCCTGAAGATATTTTCAGGAGCAAACTTTGTTTGCTCTCACTGGGATAAAGGATTAAACTAAATTTATCATAATCTAACCTAGTGAAAAATAAACTTTCACCATCATTTTTTCTTTTGGTTTAACCAATAAGAATACAATTTGGTCGGCTAAATCCCAAATTGCCAGCCCATCCTCGTTTGTTCAGTATCCAGGTAGATACCCAACAGGGTGCACTACGAGAAGGTGAGGATTGGACATTAGGTCAGAAGCCCTAGTCAGTTCTCCGCATTCCTTTATAGGCTATGTGGAGGTCTCCTCTCAGTTATACAGCTTTGACCCTTAAACACCCCTTAAGATAAGAAGCCTGAATGGCAAAGAAATGGAGCCAGCTGAGGAATTAGATAAGTATCAGATGGACATAATAGGGGTGACTGAAACAAAAAAGACAAAAACTGGTGAGATCTTGAAATCAGACAATGCCAATCAAGGAAAAGGAGTAGCCATAGTATTCAACACAAAATATGAGGCTAATTTTCTTGAATGGCAGGCAGTCTCAAGTAGAATGATGTGGGCAAATATCAGAATGGGGAACTGGACAATGAGACTTATTTGTGCCTATGATCCCACAGAAGGTTCTACTAAGGTAGAAGAGGAGAAATTTTTTGATGCTTTAGAAAAAGCAACTGATACAATGAAAAAGGAAAAGTTGGTCCTTGTTGGGGATCTGAATAGCAGAGTAGGAAATGATTGTCAGACATACAAAAATATTTTGGGAAAATGTGAAGAAAAGAGCAAAGTTAATAATAATGGCAAATACCTGTTGGATTTCTGCTCAGGACATGGACTGGTTATTACTAACACCATGTTCCAACATAAAAATATGCACAAATTCATATGGAGAGAAGAGGCAAGGAATAAGAAAGGTCTCATTTACTATGTTATTGTTGATAGTGATGTTTTCTCCCTGGTGCAGGACACCAGAGTGTACAGAGGATTTGAAATTGGAAGCGATCACCATTTAGTCTTGAGCAGGATAAAATTTAATTTCATATTGAAAAGAATAACATGTAAGAAAGTTTTAAAGCAATAAAAGTTGAGCAGCTCTCAGATGTGAACTGTAGACTAACATATACAAAGATTATTGAAGAAAAAAAGGAAAAAGAGTTTGAGAACAGGAACCAAACCTTGGAGATTCAGTGGCAAGCCTTGAAGAAAACCATGATGGATTCAGCCAGAGAGGCATGTGGTGAGGTTGTCTGCAAGGATAGAAAAATCAGAACTCCATGGTGGACACAGGAAGTTAAAGAGGCAGTGAAGGAAAAGAAGAAATCATATCAAAAGTTCCTGGCAAATAAGTCAGCTTTTGCTCTTAGAGAATACAGAGACAAATGTAAGCAAGCAAAACACTGTGTAAAAGTAGCTAAACAGACGTCATGGGAGAACTTTGGCAAGAACATAGAAAATAAATATCAAGAAGGTGGTAAGATATTCTGGAGTTTGTTGAAGAAGCTTAGAAATGGAGGAAAGAGTGCTAAAAGGAGTTAGAGATGATAAAGGTGACATGAAAACAGGAGAGAAAGATAGCCTTGAAGTATGGAGTAATTACTTTGAAAAACTGCTAAATGAAACAAGCAGTGATGACAGCACAGTGGTAAAAAACACTGACCAGGCATGCAGTCAGGAATACATATCCATACTTGAAGTAGAAAAAGCCATCAAAGGCTTGAAATGTGGAAAGGCTGCAGGAGTAGATGATATTTGACCAGAAATGCTGAAGTATGGTGGTATAAGAGTCTAACAGTGGCTGCACAGCATAGTTCAGAAAACCTGGACAGAGGGACGAATTCCCGATGATTGGAGTAGAGCTCTAATAGTGCCCATATATAAAAAGTGAGAATTACAGAGGTATTTCCCTACTGAGTGTACCTGGCAAGATCTATGCAAGTATACTTGAGAAACGGTTGAGAAGAATTGTGGAAGAAAAGCTTGGTGAAGAACAAGCTGGATTCAGGCCAAATAGAGGCAGTCAGGATCAGATCTTCACTTTACGACAAATAGTCGAGAAAGCATGGGAATATAACAAAGATCTGTGTTTAAGTTTTGTCGATCTGGAAAAAGCATATGACAAGGTGCCAAGATAGAAGCTATTCAATACACTACAGTTATATGGTATCAATGGGGCATTATATCAAGCAATACTTAGTCTGCATTTGAGTTGTAAGTCGGCAGTTAGAATTGAAGGATGTACAGGAAGATGGTTTAATGTTAAACCTGGTCTGAGACAAGGATGTACATTATCCCCTCTGTTATTCATTATCTATATCGATCACATTATGAGGGAAAGTGGTATTAAACATGATATCAGAATTGGAGATGTTAATGTCAGCTCTTTACTTTATGCGGACAATGTTATACTTCTGAATAAATCCACTACAAGTTTGCGAGATTCCCTGACTAAATTGAATAACTGCTGTAATAGATATGGTATGAAGGTCAGCATTAAAAAGACAAAAACAATGAAAATAGGTAGAATTGTTGAAAATATCAACTGTGTTGTGAACGGGGAACCTGTGGAACAAGTAAAACATTTCAGTTACTTACGCATGATTTTTAGTGAAGATGGTAAATTAAATATGGAAATAGACAACAGAATCAACAAAGCTGGTATGGTAGGAAGTCAACTGAATTTATTCATATAAACACTTGACCAAAGACTAGAGACCACAGATATCAGAGACCTGAGAAAGATTAGAGGCGTGAACAGATGGCATCAATGGCAATATCATATTAAAAATGAGGATATTAGGAAAGAACTTGACATTGTCAGCATCAAGGAATGCGTTAGCAGAGCTAATCTCAGGTGGTATGGTCACTTAAACAGAACGGGAGAGGAAAGATTAGCAAAACAAGTGTTCTCTGCCAGGTTGGCAGGAAAACGACCCAGAGGAAGACCATGATATAGGTGGATTGATACGGTACAAGGTGCTTTAGATGCTAGAAATATAAGATCTGGTAATGATAATATTGGAGTCTTGACAAGTAATAGACTGATTTGGAGGAAAATTGTAGATAGTAAGTTAGTAATTATGTAAATTTTACATGTAGTACTATCACATCCTGTACACCTCTTGAGGGTACATGTCAGGAATTTGATGATGATAAAATTGAATATCGCACTGAAAAGAAGAGTATGTAAGAAAGTTTTAAAATGATTGAGCAGCTTTCAGAGGTGAACAGTAGACACTCAAATACACAAAGATTATTCAGGAAAACAAAAACCAAGCCTTGGAGATTTAGTGACAAACCCTAAAGAAAACATTGACTGATTTAGCCAGAATGGCATGTGGTGAGGTCATCTGCAAAGAGAGGAAAAATCATAACTCCATGGTGGACTCAGGAAGTTAAAGAAGCAGTCGAGAAAAGGAGGAAGCGTATCAAAAGTTGCTAGCTAGTAAGTAATCTTGTGCTCTGTGAGAATAGAGAGGAAAAATGTAAAAAATAAAAGCACTGTATGAAACTAGCAAAACAAAAGTCATGGGAAACCAATGGTAGGAACATAGAAAATAAATATCAGGAAGATGGTAAAATATTCAAAGGCTATTGAAAACACAGAAATGGAGGGAGAGTACTGTAAAAGGAATCAAAAATAACAAAGTGACATGACCTGATGTCTAGAGTGATTACTTTAAAAGATTGCTAAATGAAAGTGCTGACATTGAATACTGCTCTCACATATGGGGTGGGGCCCCCAAAAGCTTCCTCAAAATACTTGAATCAATACAGAGGAGACAATCAGAATTATTAATGACCCATCTCTTACCCCCCACCACCACACAAATCCACTAACTACAACGAACCGCAACTACCATCATTAACTACACCAACGCCATCTACTACACACCACCACCACTACTAGTATTTTTCACATACAATCACAAACATGCCCACAGCGGGATTCGAACCTGGAGTCTTTCGGCTGGAAAGTGGATACGCTAACCACTCAGCCAACCAGGCCGGCAAAGTACAGGAGTAGGACACTAAGTATTTTTAGCTGTTATTGTATTAAAATTTCATATCTTGCTTACTTAAAAGCCTATAAAACAGTAATAAAGATTTAATAAATAAATAAATAATAAGATCTAATAAATTTTGTTCTTAACACACAAATTCAAGTAACTGTAACAGAAACTGCATCTTTTATATATATCTCCTCCACCTAAATCCCACTTACTCTTCTCTTAAATATTGCTTTAATTCAGCTCTGTATAATTCTTATAAATAATTTATATGTGTGGCTTAATCAGGTTACTAGTCTATAGTTTGCAAATTGGTGAATGCATCAATTTTTATATGCAGGAATTATTCTTCCCAATTTCCAGTTATTAGGAATTTCACCAGAATGTATGACTTGGTTGAATAACTATAATAAATAATGCTTTGCTGTTTATTCTACATACCTCCAGAACTATACTGACATTTCATCACCACCTTGGATGAAATGTCGGTATATTGTTGAATGAAGCATTATTTCCATCTTTCATGTTTATGGAGTCTCCTCATTTTTATCAAAACTTTTTTTCATAATTTTCAGTGTTAGCTTTTAGAAAAATGTTTAAAATGCCAGCCCAATTTTAAGATTTTTTTTTTTTTGACTTCAGCAGTCAAATTGCTTCTTTTATCTTTCATCATTTTTAATAGTATACATATATATGTGTTTTTCAAAGTTCTTTTGTGCTATATACTAATTTCATATTATGATTGACAGATGCAATCTGGCATATCTGCCTTTTTTTTATTTATCTTTTTTTTTTCTTCTGCATTTAGATGAGAGTCTATTTTTGAAACGTTCATAGTTTCTAGTAATTCAGGTGTGCAGTGCAGAGATAATTACTGAAATAAAACTTGATAGCTCAGGTCTATTATTTTGGAGGTGGAGATTGCAAAGGAACAATTTGGTTTCATGCCTGGTAGATCAACAACAGATGCTATCTTCGGGATACGGCAGATGATGGAAAAGTTTCGAGAGAAACAACAGGAGCTACATCTGGCATTTATTGATCTGGAGAAAGCATACAATAGAGTGACAAGGCAAGAAGTCTGGAGGTGTCTGAGGGAGAAGAAGGTTCCGGAGAAATATGTCAGGTTGGTGCGGGAGATGTACAGAAATGTGAAAACAAGTGTTCGGACCTGTCTGGGACAGACAGAAAGTTTTCAAGTAACAGTTGGCTTGCATCAAGGGTCAGCATTAAGTCCATTTCTGTTTAACATTGTGATGGAGGTGGTGACGGAGGAGGTGAGAAAGATGCGCCTTGGACAATGTTGTATACAGATAACATCTTGCTGTGTGCAGATTCAAGAGAATAAGCAGGAACTAAACTGGAAAGATGGAGAAAAGTACTGGAAGAGAGAGGTATGAGACTGAGCAGAAGTAAGACAGAGTATATATGTTGCACAGCGGGCCAGGAGACAGATCTGGAGCTAGAAGGAAATGTCATCAGGAAGGTGAGGGACTTTAGATACTTAGGTTGAACGGTGGAAGAAGATAGAGGAGCTGAGAAGGAAGTGGGATGCAGGATACAAGCAGGTTGGAGGAACTGGAGGGAGATGGCTGGAGTGTTATGCGATAAGAGGGTGCCGATCAATCAATCTGAAAGGCAAAATCTATAGGACAGTAGTGAGGCCAGCTATGACGTATGCTATAGAAACTGTAGCCCTGAGGAAAAATAACATCAGCAGGATGGAAGTAGCAGAGATGAGAATGCTTAGGTGAATGTGCAGTGTGACCAGAAAGGATCGTCTGAGAAATGACTATGTGAGGGGAACAGTGAAAGTTACGAGCTTAGGAGCGAAGATACAAGAGGCAAGGTTGAGATGGTTTAGCCATGTGATGAGGAGAGAGGACGAATATGTGGGAAGAAGGGTCATGCAGATCGATGTGCAAGGAAGGAGGAAGCGTGGGCAGCCAAACAAGAGATGGAAGGAGCTGGTAGAAGAGGATTTGAGGATGAAGAACTTGGATGTGGTGACAGCCCAAGACAGGAGGATGTGGAGGAGACTCATCATCAACAGTGACCCCACTTAAGTGAGAGAAGCTGCAGAAGAAGATTATCAGATCTCTCTGTTTTGTGCATTACTGGCATAAGGGCTCTGAAGAAAACAATGATTCAGCCAAAGAGAAATGTGGTGAGATTGTCTGCAAGGATAGAAAAATCAAAACTTCCTGAACTCAGGAAGTCCAAATGCAGTCATGGAAAAAATGTATCGAAAGTCAAAATATATGCTCTGAAAGAATATACGAGAAAAACGTGAGTGAAGCAACGTATAAATGTAGCTAAACAAAAGTCACAGGAAGAATTTGGTAAGAATACAGAAAATAAATTAAAAAAGATGGCAAACTGTTCTGGCAGCTAATGAAAACGATAGGAAATGAAGAACATAATACAGAAAAAGGAATCAGAGATGATAAAGGTCACAAGAAAATGGATAATACAGATATAATAGACGTTTCAAGTAATTTTTTCGAAAGATTGTTAAATGAAACAAAAAATGAAGGAATGGTAGAAAATATTCAAGAGGAATGCAATGAAGCTTATATATAAATACTTGAGGTAGACAAAAGCCCCTTGTGTCTTGTGGTGGATATGCAAGGAATGGTCGGCAAAGCCGTGAGTAGCTGTAGTGGTGGAGGATGTAGTCTTTGCATTCAGCAGTTTTTCAAATGTGCCTCAAATTTGAATATATGGAATGGTAACAGCTTTGCTATAGTTTCTGTTCTGGGGGGAGGGGGATAGAAAAGTATGCTTTGTAGCCATTGGCTAAGAAAGTGTTGTAAATGTGCTCAAGTTTTTATAATCCCATATTGTTGTAAATTTTCTGTAAACAGAGAAAGTCAGGGATCCATCAGGCTGGCATGTAATCAGAGTGTATAGGAAAGGAAGCTTGTTATTTGTTAAAGATACCAAGCTATTTTATATGTATATAAATCTAAACTTGGTTTTAATCCATTTCCCAAGTAAGCAAACAGACAAGTAAGTCAAGTTTGCGCCTGCAAGTAGTGCAAGTCTGGGTGACTCCGTACGTAGTGAAAGTCTTAGGCAACTCGTGGTAAAGGTGGAATAAGCTCTGATCACTATTCTTAGTATTTACTCTTAATGCAAAGCACATCTCCTTGAGGAGATGTACGATGTTATGCATTAAAGGCAAGAGGCCACTACCCAGACCAGTTTCGACCTTTATTGAGGTCTCATCAGTGGGAGCCAGGCTTAGAAATACCAAGGTTTAAGTAATACAGAGCTTATAAATATTTTACCAAAACAAGTTACCATAAGGTGCTTTGACCTCATTAAATAAAAATCTCAGGATGAGAGATAGATGTAGAAAGTTTTTTTACCTTGGGTATAATATACGTTAAAGTTACCAAGCTGTTTTATATGTATATAAATCTAAACTTGGTTTTAATCCATTTCCCAAGTAAGCAAACAGACAAGTAAGTCAAGTTTGCGCCTGCAAGTAGTGCAAGTCTGGGTGACTCCGTACGTAGTGAAAGTCTTAGGCAACTCGTGGTAAAGGTGGAATAAGCTCTGGTCACTATTCTTAGTATTTACTCTTAATGCAAAGCACATCTCCTTGAGGAGATGTACGATGTTATGCATTAAAGGCAAGAGGCCACTACCCAGACCAGTTTCGACCTTTATTGAAGTCTCATCAGTGAGAGCCAGGCTTAGAAATACCAAGGTTTAAGTAATAAAGAGCTTATAAATATTTTACCAAAACAAGTTACCATAAGGTGCTTTGACCTTATTAAATAAAAATTGCAGGATGAGAGATAGATGTAGATCTATCTGGCATGTAATCAGAGTATATAGGAAAGGAAGCTTGTTATTGTTTTCCTTTTCCAAGGTAAAATGGATCCTGGGGTGTTGTTTATTTAAGTGTGCTAAGAAGTTGTGGAGTGTATCCTAGCCATGTGACCAAATAGCGAACACATCATCAAGCGCCTCCGTAGCGCAACTGGAAGAATGACAGTACACTGCACCCTTCAATTGGAATAAGCCTAAGTTTGATTCTCGTCGCGATGGGAGGAATCTTTATCTGGATGATTTTAATCAAAGGTGAGTTAGTCGATCTCATACGGAGGTAGCAGGGTTTTTTCTCCCAGAAACTCAGGTTTTTCATCCCGCATAGAGACAAATCGACCCTTCAGAACACACGCAATTTACAGACATAGAATACCAGTTGTGGGGGTGGTGGAAATGGGCGGTAGATGGCGTTGATGGAGATGATTCGTAGTAGAGGTTCAGTGTGTGGTTGAGACAGTTGTAAGTGTCCTCCTGCGATGAGTCTTCGGACTCCTTGGAGGTGTCAGGAATAATAACATATAGCATAGCCAAACAGTAGGTTTATGTGAAGCCTTAAACAAGGCTTCACATAAACCAAGACATTGGCCAGGGATGAAGAGAGTGGAGAACCCATGGCTATCCTCTCTATTTGTCTGTAGAATTTTCGAAATAGCCTGAGTTTATGGTGAAATACTGAAATAAGGATGAGATATCGGGAGGAAATTTGGCTTGGATGAGGTACAAGGTATCTTTGAGTGGGACACTGGTGAATAAGGAAGAAACATCAAACTGACCATTATGTCCATTTTTTTTCATTTTACACTCATTTTACAAATAATTTATTTTATTTTCACTAGAGGTCAGGCCAATAGAATAACCATTGATCAAATTATTATCTCTTCAGCATACCTGTGAAATGTAATTTAGCTTGTCTCTGTGTATTTTATATATATATATTTATAAGATTAAAATTTAACTGACTAGAACCCGAGAAAGTATAACAAAAACCTTTAATAAATCACTAGTTTCATCAGTATTCCGACTTCTTCAGGTGAGTAAGAAATAACATAAGACTTATAAAAATAAAAATAACATGGTAAAAAACATGGACTTTCTAGCTTAATAAAAAGAAACAGAATAGTAACAGTCATATTTGAATAGGTGACCACGTGCTACTATTGGCATGAGTAGAATGTGTGTGACAGCTAATTTTAGAGTGCCCGTATTGGATTACTGCGCTATGTGAATCAGGCAAATTGTAGCTTAGATTGTTGTTAAAGTGTGAAGGGTCCAGAACTATTTCTTTTGATTCTATAATACGTCTTTCAAATTCATCCTTACATATATATAAATTGGTTGTGCGGTCCCAATCAACTTGGCGTAGCCGTTCTTTGCGGTTAGAGTTTGCGGAGAAGAGCACATGACTGGAAAGGGCGCGCGCTCGTGATCTACTGTATGTCACATTTATGTTCCTCAAGATGAAGTGAAACAGATTTATCTGTCTAGCCAAAATAAGGTCGACCACAGTCGCACATAACTTTATAAACACCAGGAAAATGCAGTTGGTTGTGTTTTGGTTTTGGTTGACTCAGAAAAGAACAAAGTTTTGGCAGAGTAGTATAGTCGGTCTTTATGTTGAATTTCTTCATAATCCTAGATAGTTTTGGGGTAAGAGAGCTGATAAATGGTAGCTGTATATGAGTGATAGGGTTGGATTCATCTTCTTGTAGAGGTTGTTGGCGTGGTCTCAAACGTTTAGTGATGTTACGAGATGAATATCCAGTATTTAAGGTGTTTTTCAGGAAGTTAAGCTCTGTTTGTAGGTCTTCTTCTGTGGAAGTGAGACATCTTGCTCGATGGGCAAGGGCAGAGATGATGCCCAGTTTCTGAGGAGGGAAGTGATGAGAAGAGCCATGCAAATATCTATCATTGTGGGTGGTTTTCCAAAAAATTGAAAATTTAAGACAGTCAGGTAATCTACTGATCTTTAGATCTAAGAAGGGAGGACACCGTTAATCTCTAGTTCTGAAGTCAATTTAATTTTCTGATGTTGATTATTTAAATGGTTTAGGAAGTTTTGAAGTTTTTTGAACTGTGGTGTCATCTGTAGAAGGAAAATTGCTTAGTTATCCTGCTACCTACAGATGACACCACAGTTGTATTAATTATTTGACTATTAGTAGTAAGTTTAATGATTTTTTAGTATATATTGTTTCTGTGCAATTCCAACACCTTTTTGTGCTTACTTTTACGTTTACACTAGAAATAGTGAATTAATATTAATATTATAATAAATTAATTGACATTAGATACAACACAACTTTGAAAAACGAATTTCAACAGAAATCTCTTCACAATTGGTGGATGGGACTGAAGTCCGAGTATAGCAATTTAGTAAACACAGCAAATGATGCACTCCTACTGTTTGGTTCTACTTATTTAGTTGAGATATCATTTTCTGCAATGACAGGTACTAAAACCAAATATCGAAATAAATTAAACTTGGAACCAGACCTTCGTATCGCAGTATCAGAAGCCATCAAACCAGAATTTCAAGAAATTATGAAAGAAATGCAAGGCCATTATTCACATTAAATACTGTAATAAATATGTTTGTAAGCTATTAATAATAAAAATAATGTGTAAAAATATCTAGCTTTTTTAATTATCATATGATGACATAAGGCATATTTTTTCTTTATAATACTTATTACAATAGATTTTTGCTCAATCAATTGGGGGTATGCGATCAAAAAAGTTTGGAGACCACTGGTGTAGAGGGTTCAGAGGAGAGTGACCAAGTTGGGCGAGTAATGTAAAAAATGTTCCCTACATTGATTGATTGATTGAGAGCTTGTGGATTGTAGAGGTTAGTTGATAAATGGAGAAGAGGGGGATATGATAGAAATATTTAAATTACTAGCAGGTTTTTATAAAATTGATGCAGGGGAAATATTTCAGCTGTGTGATAGTGATGGAAGAACAAGAGGTCATCCCTGGAAATTAAGGAAAAATGTAGTTAACAAGGGTGTGAGAACTAGATTTTTTGTTTGGAGGGTGGTGAATGAGTGAAATGCATTGCCTGACTCAGTTGTGAGTTCTTCATCTGTAAATGAATTCAAGAAGAGGTATGATAGATATCGTTTTGATAGTTTGGGTCTCCCGCAACGAGTCTGCTGACTCCATGGAGATATCCGTAATAATAATACCAAAAGATGTTTTACAAAACTGATGCAAAAAAAATTTTCAGAACACATGCAATTTACAGACAAAAAATATTAGTGGTGGTGGACAGTAGATGCTGGTAGTGTAGTTAGTGGATTAAGTGGTCAAGGAAAGAGAGTTGTAGAGAATGTACCCTCCCTTGATGAGTCTTTGGACTCCTTGGAGGTCACGCAATAATAATAATAATAATAATGTGTGTGTGTGTACACAAACATTTTTCTTTATGTGCACATGCATGCGTGCAGACACATATATACACACTACTGAAACAAAAGTTTCACAAAACGATATGTGCCATTACTACATATAATAATAAAGTAAAAATAAAAATGTAGCAAAGCTAATATCAAACATGATTTTATTAACATTTAACTACAAAAGGGGTCTTCATCCTTTCAGACAGTGCGGGCCGCATTAAAAATTTCAATGAAGCGTGCAGGCCACTAAGCTATACTGCGGTATTTAGAATTGTAAGATGCTTTCCAGATTCAAAAGTAACACTGTGCATTTGATACTACACATAAAATCCTATAAAAATAAACACACTCAGCTTTAAGAGCGTAGGTAGGAGTCAGGTTCATGATAAGTAAATACAATCAATACTTGAAAAAAGATAATTTAATGAAGAAAACATTCACTTTTTACAATGTTAATGGGAAACTTGGCAATGTTTTTCCTTGACCAGCTTGTCGATGTTGGCATCAATGTTGGAAGTCGCTATTCGCAGAGTATTCTCGAGATGTTGGTCCGTAATCTGAGTTCTTGTCTTGAACTTCACATGCTTCATTCTGGAGAAGAACTGCTCACATAAGTATGTTCTTCCTAACAAAGTGCACATCTTCAAATCATGCCGACAAAGATTAGGGAATGCGTCCTCAGAAATGTAGTCTTTGTAAAATGTAAGCAAGGGCACATTGAATAATTTTTATCTCAAAGAAGAGTTGTTTTGGAGTTCAAGCACTCCATTTGTACTCAGCCTGGCATTTCGGCAGCATTGACACTGAATGTCATTGAAAATAAATCTAAAGAAGACTGTTGGTTAAGAAAATCATTAAATCTCTCTTCGAACTCACTTCACAATATGGCTAATTTTGTAGCATATTCATCAAGAGATGAACAGTTGGACTCAGCGAGAAGCTGAAAATAAGTTAAGTCTTTTTTTGCAAGTTGTGCCTCCCAAAGTTTGAGCTTGGCCACAAAAGCTTTCATGTGATCAAACAGAGTGTGCACCAGTTGATCTTTGGATTGTAGCTGCGTATTAAGGCCATTCATATGCAACGAGATGTCAGTCACAAAGGCAAAGTCTGTCATCCACTTCGGATCGCTAAATTCAGCAATCAGATTCCCCTTGGTTTGCATGAACTGCTGTATTTCACTCCTTAAGTCAAAGATTCTTTTAAGAACCTTCCTTCTGCTCGACCAACACATATCACTATAATAAACCACATTGCCTTGATTCGCTTTGCACTCTTGGGTCAAAAACTCTTGGAATTGATGATGATACAATCCTCTTGCCCTAATAATGTTGACAACAGTCACAATAACTTTCATGTTATTCTCAAATCCAATAGGTTTCACGCACAAATTCTCCTGGTGGATTAAACAGTGGTAATGGACAGAATCTTTTCCTTCTAGTTCCGGTTCTTTCCATAGCTGCACAACAAACCTTTCATTCTTTCCCACCATCAGTTACCACACCCTCGAGGTTGGTTAAACTGAGGTCGAAACGCTGGAGCGTTTTCTTGGCGGCTTCAAGAATATCAGTGCCTTTCATCGTTCCCTTCATAGATACAACCAGTTGTGCTGTATCCTTCACATCTCTGCTCTCATCTAAAGCAAGTGAATCTGAAGTAAATTCGGACGACTGTTTTTTTTTAAAGTTCATTCAATATCATTGGCAAGTTCAACACGTTGTGCTACAGTTACCTCAGACAAACTCGGTTTTTAAAACACTTCCTTATTATTTGGGCATAGAATATCCCCAGCAGTGATGAGACACTCTTTCACAAACTCGCCATCCAAGAAGGCTTTTGATTTTTAGCGATTTTTTCAGCTATTACATAACTTAATTTAACGCACGCTTCGCTCTCTTCTCTCTGCCTTTTAAACATACCCTTCTGGCATTATAAATCAATTTGGAGACGGTTCACTTTGTCCACACGAAGCCGCCCTTGAAGGTGATCAAAATTAAATGCATGCTTTGTCTCGTGTTGTTCTATATTGTATTCTTTTGATACTGACACTGACTCACGACAAATTAAACACACTGGCTTATCGTTGATAGGCACAAAAAAGTACAAATTGGTCCACTTTTCATTGGTCCACTTAAAAACATGACAAGAATCACTTGATTTATGCTTTTTACTTGTAGATGGAAGGTGAACCCAAAAAATGATCCAAAATGGCTGTGTAATGGTTATTATCCACTGAATATGTCTCACTAATGAAAAAAATCTGACAATATAAAACCACAATAGGCTATGGCTGACACGACGAACCTGCGTGAGCTTATACACGAATATCACACTGTTCCCGACTGACTGAGGATGATCCTCTTGTATTTATATGAAAATAACGAAGTATCGAGAACCTTCGAGATGTATCTGGAAGGCGCTAGACAGCGCACTTGAATGAACTACTGCTTCAGCCACCTACCTGCGACAACAGTACTAGTACTTAAGTATCGCTTGGTGCTGGTAGATGGATGAAGAAGCATGTCTATTTAATATTTATTTTTATAGGATTTTATGTAAAGTATCAAATGCACAGCGTTCCTTGTGAATCTGGAAAGCATCTTACAATTCTAAATACCACAGTATAGCATAAAATGACCCTTGGCCTGTGGGCTTCATTGCAATTATTTTTTATTTAATCGCGTTTTAATGTTAAGTAGTTATTTTTTCAAAATGGCCGGCAGGCCACGACAAAGAGCTCCACAGGCCATGCGCTGAAGACCCCTGAACTACAACATACATAAAAAAATTTTAATGAACGACAAAAAACAGAAATTAGGAAATAGGTTATTTAATACAACAAGCGTGCCTGCCATAAAACAAAGGCTTCGTATTTGTTCCGAGGAATAAACAGATTTTTACTCGTTTCAAAAGAATTACGAAATTGTCCCTGAATAAATGTCCCCTCCCCAACAGACACCATACTCCAAATACAAGAAAAACAAATAGCTTTATTGCATCACTAAATACAGTGCAGAGATGGAGTCCATGTACTATAATTTAGCGACAGTGTTAATTGGAGGAAATTGGAAATAAAATGACCCTGAACAATGAAAAGCAATTCTCCTCCCACAGACACTACATAGCAAACGGAACAAGTTTTATTGTGGTACCAAACACAGTATCCAACTAAATACATCATCCTAATAAGCATACATCTTCGTAATGCAGTCGCTGCAAGATACTCTGATATTTTCTATTCTATTTCATAAAATGGTGGTGACCCGATGAAATAATTTCATCATCTACTGAATCATCAACCTATCAACCTTTCAAGTCCAAGAAGGTTGGTTTCACTGAATGGAGTTTTTTTTAAAAAAATAAATCCAGCCCACAAAAGGAAGACCTGAAGTTCACTGATGCAAATGGTCTGTAAACCATACTCCAGAGACCACACTTTAGGCTTTAATAAGCAACGTACTAGTTTACATTATGCAAACTGTATTTCGTAAACTGCAGCTTACAAAAATAATGAATAACATGAAGTTAATATTGAATGATGCACTCTAGTCTTTGTTACTTACTTTCCAGCAGTAATATGAAAGTTTCCAGCAACTTTATTAACCACTAGTGTTCCAAACAGCCTACATGCATCAGGTTCTTCTGTCGATTGAATTAATCTAAAAGAAAAAAAACATAATAATTATAGGTCCTTGTCCTCATAATAATTATAACATACCTTTTTATAACATTTTATTTCTTTAATATTTAAATTAACAATACCAAACAGCAAAAAGATCTGCTCTGGCTAAGAATTCCTTATCTCACTTTACAGCTTTCTTTTGCTGCCTTTACCACTCCCCTAATACAGAAAACTATGAAGCCATTTTTAAGTACTACTTGATCTCTAAACATTGATCATACAGCATAATTACCTAAATTGTGTAATGTCTGTGTTATGTTCATAACAAAATAGTTCTCCTTTACTAGCTTCATAGATCAAGATAAAAGGAGAGCCTAGTCATTTGTTATCGGTTGCAATCTAACATAAAGTGTTAACCTGCCAACAAGAATACTTGATAATCCTCATAACTCTTCCAAAACTGCAGATCCATTCTTAACCAGCTCTTCATCCAAATATGCTGTAGATGTTTGCTCCCATTCTTGGGAACTCCAACAACACCCTTATCCTTATCTCCTTTTCTACAGATCAAAGCCGGCCTGGTTGGCCGAGTCATTAGCATATACGCTCTCCAGCCAAAAGGCTGCGGGTTCAAATCCTGCCATGGGCATGGATGTTTGTGATTGTCTGTGAAAATACAAATGGTGGTGGTTGACAGTAGATGGCATTGGTGTAGATGATGCAGTTGGTGAATGAGGTTGAGTGGTGCAGATGGAGAATTGTAGAGTAGGTGCCCTCCTTCGATGAGTCTTGGACTCTCTGGAGGTGTCAAATACTAATAATAAAAATAATAATAATAATAATCTTCTCCCAGCCAATCTCTGCCTCCTATCCTATGGCACTAAATGGTGCCAAGTAGGTTGTCTTCCAGGATTTCTAAGCTTCTTTTCCATGGTCTAAATATAGTTTCACTCTCGCTGTTCAAACCACCTATTCTGATCAAATAATTAAAATAATCCTTACTGGAATGAAAGCTCTCATTCTTCTCCCCCACTACAATACAAACTCTTGACCTTTGTCCATGCCCTAGTTCTCTAGAAGAAGCGCTTTTGCAGTCATAACAACAGCCTGAAACGTGTAAGAAAATTATCAACAAATTCAAAGCAAACTTCACAAACACCAAATGCAATAAACTTACTTTCTGATAACTTGCAGCTGAGTCTTCTGATCGATATGATTTGGTGGATGTAACTTCTGCCCTTCCGTGTTTCTAAATCTCTGACATTCTGATGGTACCATGGTTATTACATCTCCCAAAGATAAGGCAGACATCATGACATTCATCTTTTTCTGCAACTATTGTGCAGATAATTTTAACAGAGGTTAAAATTACAGAAGGAGGTTATTAACAAAGGTTAATAACCTCCTTCTCATAGCATGCTTCCTCTGATCCTTCACCAGAAAGATATTCAGAAATCCTCATTAGTCTTAATAGTAACAAGTCTTTCAAGATGAATCTGTTCACAGTGATTCAGAATTAATATCCATCCTGTATTGCCTATATCAGTGCTTCCCAAACTTATGGATGTCAGGGCCCCCTTTGCAAAAATTAAAATATTTCACGCCCCCCCCCTCGAAAAAAAATCGTAATAGAGAGATATATTATTATAATATTTATTGTATTTATATTCAATACAAAACATACACAGCGAATATTGCAAAAATCAAATGCATATATTACATTTTTTGCCTCTTACCGTTTGGTTCTGAAGATGATGCAGGCTGTTCTGGTAAAATATGAAATACTGTCTTTTTTTTTTTTTTGAGTCTGTTTCTGATTGTTCGCAGGAATTTTTTTTATTTTTTATCAGCCACTTATCCATCTCAGGGTTAAATTTTTGAACGTGGAATAGATCAAATCATATCACCACTTATCGATACTGGCACACCACAGACTGATAACATGAAATTAGTGAATATTACCTGAATAAGAGAATCCCCGAAACAGGAACATTTTTCTCTTTTGTGATTTTTCTCCCTTTAAGGTAATTAAGCCTAACGCGAAATAGGCAGCAAAGGCAGGTTATTAAAACGTGCATATGATTGGTGTGGTATTAACAAAAGATCGTGCAACTGAAAGATAAAAGCATAGCTGACAATTGAGTTTAAATGCTAACTCTCTTCAACCGAATTCCATATGTGAAACTGCCATAACATTCATTATATATATATATATATATATATTACTTAGTTTTAACACTTTTACGAATTTTAACACGTTCGGTTGAATTTTATTGCTGCCTTGGGAAATCGAACTCACACACATCTAATTAATAACAATAGTTTTTAGTTAGTACTGTGTTTGTCCATGCAACATATGGTTTTGTTTCAGTCTATACAGCATAGTTTCTGTATGAGGGGACATGTGATTCATTAATTAGTGTGTTTTTATCCCAGTTGTCTCTAATTGCACTATTTGTTGAGAAATATATTACACAGACTCCTCATACCTTATTCACTGGCATAATAAAAGTATTTGTTTTTATTGCCTCTGCAGTATAGTGACTGTTAGGCAGGGCGTGTTGTTTACCACTGCAAGCGAGTTACTATCTCCCCACATGAACTTGTTTAAGCTTTTTTTCAAGTGTGAAGTATATGCGAAACTTTTATTGGTAACAGAAAACTAGCTCGGATGAAAGTGATAATATAAAACGAGTTTTGATATGTATATAAAGTCAATATCAACAGTCCCTGATTACGAACACGTGATGAAAGGGACAGGAAGATTTAGAGCTTCCCTGGAGAGCATTCGAAGTAAATACAATTAACCACTGCTTTGAAATGAAACATATGAATAAGCAATATTTACTAATATTCATTAAACGCCGAAATACGCAAGAAGAAAAGTTTGTGAACCAATACCAATGTATGAATTTTTCCATTAAAATATAAAAAATAACAAAAAAGAAATAATAAATAATAAAAATTAAATATGTTTCTTTTAAGATTAAAAAAATCTAATTAAGTCTTAAAACATTTTAAATTTGTTTTCATTATTTCACGGCCCCCCCCTCAACAAAACCTACGGCCCCCAAGGGGGCCGCAGCCCACAGTTTGGGAAGCGCTGGCCTATATAAGCTGTGATATTCATCTGGCATCAACCAAACAGCATGGAAGTAAGCCTTTATCCAAACTGTCCCTAAAAAAGAAGATTAAATTTAGCCATCAGACTATCATTCTATTGCTTGCCCTCACCTCAAAACTCTTAAAAGTGATAGAGAAGGTCATCAACAACTAATTATTCACTACCTAGAAATCCATAATTTAATTTGTGATTAACAATATGGATTCTACTATTCTTGTTCTACAGCAGATCTCCTCAAGTTAGCCTTAGCTACCTTTGGACACAAGCCATGAAAATATCTGGAGAAATTCAAATTAGTTGCTCTTGATATTTCTAAAGCATCTGATCATGCCTGGCATTGCAGCCTTCTCACTGCATATTATGGGCTCCTTCCTACATTTTGTGATTAGATTTCCAGCTTCCTCTGTGGTCATTCACTGCATGTTGTGGTGGATGACTTCCTCTCATCAGACTTCTTTATCAATAACGGGATACCCCCCCCCCCCCAGAGTTCTGTACTTCTCATCCATACCCCTTTACCCTATACATCAAATGAACTTTTCTCTCTCTCTCTAACCTCAAATCTTATCTGCAATTTTGCTGATGGCAGTACTCTCCATTCCCCTTCATCTTTGAGAAATCTTGTAGTACTCAATTAATTCAAGCTTCAAGGTCTTCCACAACCAATGTCTCCTTACGATTCTCAAATGGGATGAAGATAATCTAGTGAATTTCAATACTATCAAAACACAGTCATGCCTTAGTACATAGAAGAAAGATCCTACCTCACCAATTCTAATTTAATGTTCTGATTTCCAGTGAAGATCAGTTTTCTCTTGGTGCTGATTTCACATATGCTTATCCTGGAATAAGCATTACATCCACAGCCTCCAAAAAACTTGATATTTTGTGTGTGTTCAAGATGAAATCTAGTTTCCCTGTGCCAATACTCTCACTGGTTCAGAGAACAACATTCTCTCCATGTTGTTTCTCATTCAAATGCAAACTGTCTCTCACATACAGTTCCCTCTTGTCCTCAAATGCACTCCAAGCATCCACATAATCCTAGCCTCTATTTCAACACATTCTGGCTATCATACTGATGCTCTTCTCCTCAACTCTGCATTATCATACCTGGGTAACACACTATCTTCCCTCTCTCTCAATCTTCTGACGTACAACCTCTAGCATGAATCTCAGTTTTCTCACCACCATTCACACTGCCTCTAAAGTCATTTGTACCCACTATCACAATCATCTCATCCACTTTTTCATCTTGCTTAACTGCCAAAGTTTACATTGTCTATCATTCCTCCATACAAACACACCTTTGGCATTCTATCTTGCACTCCATGGTTCACTTAATCTCCATACATCACAGATTTTACTACTCTGATCTTTCCTTGTCACCTGCATCTCTCATTTTCTCTCTCTCTCTTCTCTGACACTTTCTCTCCATGTTCTCCCACTTGCCTGCTTTCCTGTCATCTCTCCATTCCTGGTTCCTGTACTGTCTTGCCTTCCTCTCAATTTAATCCTCTCTTCCCCTGGTTCTCCTATTCTCTCTCTTCTATCATTCTGATAACTTTATCTCACTCCCACCTCATTTGCTTTGCATCCACTATTTCCAGTCTCCTAATCTCTTCTTTCATGCTTCTTAACTCATTCCTCATACATTCCACTTTTTCTTTCAGAGCATCCCCCACCCCACAAACAACCTACTCTTGCTCAACATTCACCCTCCCAATCAATACCATCTTTCAAACCTGCTGCACTCCCTAATTGTTATTCATATTCATATGCTGCTCATCTTCCTCACCATCGATCTTGCTACTTATCTCTCTTGGTCGGCATTCACTCGTTTCTGATGTAATACTGCTGAAGTATGTTATGCTAATTTTGAAATCATCAAGTATTTCCCATTTTCTATATTTTAAACAGACATGCAATGCACTTCCCAGTCTCTCGCCTGCCACATGTCTAACTGCAGGAATGCGAATATGCAGCAAGCATTCATAATCATAAAATCCCATAGTATGCTGTGAAAATGCTGTCCTTAAATGGTGACGCACTTAGCGATAATCAGCAACTGAATTGCAGCTGCAGCCATTATTCAAACACTGCACAAGGAACACTAACAAACTATACTAAAATATTACATTAAAGTACAAATTCAACAAGCACAAACTATCCATTACATACCTTAGCCTACTTGTAAATTTAAAGCAAAAACTCTTTACATTATAATAAATTATAATGACAACTTATCTTCTTTTCACTGCCACCTTGTAACACATCTGACTATAACTATACCCTCTGGTAGCATACTATGCTTTTCTGCCTGTGGAACAAATGGAAAGCTATTGAACACATTATGAAGGAAATGCAGCATTACCTGATACCATAATTGGTAATATTCAACTCAGCTCTTTATTTTATACAGACGATGTTATACTGTTAAATATACACAGTTCAAGTCTGCACTATTTCCAAACTAAATTGAATAACTGCTGTAATAAATTCAGCATGAAAATCAGCCATAAAAAGAAATAGACCACAGGCATGGTTTTGCAAATGCCTTTAGGCAGTAGATGAATCTCATCACTCAGCATAAGATGGCTGTCCAGTTTATTGGATGCCTTAAGTGACTTGAAAAGATCCATGAGTGGACAGTAGTTTCCAAATTATGTAAAAAAATCATAGACATTAATTTAAAAAATGTAAAATTCATCCATCAGTTCACTGGAACATCATCAGATGCTGTATGGTCACTCTGCTGCTCAGTGATGTGCACATCAGTCCTCACTACATGGTCCTGTTGTATGCTTTTCTAGAAGCTTCAACTTGCACTGGACCAGTCACACCATCTATCTGACTGAGGTTTATCTCTTCCTCTTTTCCAGGTACTTTACATTCTATTACTGTTTGGAGAAATTACTTTCATTCGATCAATATCTCCTAAGTATTTCAGTTTTCCTCTGTCAATACCCTTAAGGAGTCTTAAAATTCTACCAAACCTTTCTAGCACCTATCCATTTTCAGCCTTTCAGTATAAGATCAACAGTATTCAGTAGCACCACATCTCAAAAGCAGCAATCCTTTCCCCTGCCCATCAGGCATCTCTAGGTTCCAAGTTTAGCATTCATAAGTCCTATTGAAAAAACAGTGCATCCAGAATCTTCAGGTTTATTCTTGTGGAGATAGATCCATCCTTAAACATTTTAGACAAATCTTTGACTGTTGCTTTAGCCATTCCTGATCTTCTTTTGATGTCTGAAGAGCAATTCTTCACATTGTGAAATACAAATGTAAAATAATAATAAACTTTTTACAGCCTAAAATATTGTGATGTATATAAATGAAAGTCATCAGATACTTCAGTTATTGTTAAAATTAAATATAACAGAATGATGAAAATATGTCTGTGTGAGTATGTGCGAGCGCATTTTGCTGCACCTATAAAAATTTTTAGGTTTGTAACATGAATATTTAATATATGCAGGAATATTAAAAGAGAAACTAAGCAGCATTATAGAGGACAAACTACTAGAAGAACAAAATGGTTTCCAAAAAGGCCGATCGTGCATAGATCCAATTTTTACTTTAAAATTATTAATAGAAAAGAGAAGAGAATTTCAAAAAGAAACACGTGGCCTTTATTGATTATGAAAAAGCCTTTGACAAAATTAGTAGACAACAATTGTTTAAAATATTAACTGATTTAAACATACCAAACCAACTTTTACAATCCATTCAAGAAATATATACAGGAAATAAAATAGCAGTTAAATTAGAACACGTCTCAGAATCGAAAGATATATCAAGGGGAGTACGACAAGGATGTACCCTCTCACCTCTGCTTTTCAATATATATATAAATAAAATTATAACAATCTGGAAACAGTATAACCCATTTGGTATACAAATGACCCTGCAAATGAAGATAGATACACTACTATTTGCAGATGATCAAATAGTATTAGCTACATCAGAAGATGATTTACAAAGATCATTAAAATCATTAAATGATATCTCAAAACAATATAATATGACAATATCTAAAGAAAAAACAAAAATAATGGCATTCAAAGGAGAAAACCCAATAAGAAGTAAAATAGTGATAGAGAATAAAATACTAGAACAAGTAAACAGTTTCAGATACTTGGGATGTGATCTATCATACGAAGAAGAAGACATAGACACAAAAATATCAAACTTTGTCAAAGTCAATGGCATAATAAATAATACATTTAAGCCATCCTTAGTACAAAAACACACTAGAATCAGACTATACAGAAGCGAAACATGGACCATAAAAAGGAAAGATGAAAAACGAATGTAAACAGCAGAAATGAAGTTCCTCAGAAAAACAGCTGGATATAACAAGTGGGACCCAAAACAAATCTTACAATCCCTGAAAATAAAACCAATTAATTACTACATAAGATAGTATAAACAAAAATGGCTAGAACATTTAAATCGAATGGACAACAGCAGACTACCAAAAATATTATACAGATACAAAATAAGTGGAAAAAGAAGAATCGGAAGACCAAGAAAGAGATGGCATGAGACCGGAACAGGCTACTTGGCCTAAATTCCATGTTAGGAAGAAGACTATGAATATTTTTTATATATTGCTGATTCCTTTCCAGTATATTTATCTACTTTAAAACAATTCAAGTTTTCCCACACTTCTACTAATATATTACATTCAACTTTCTTAATCTCATAAAATAAGACAAAAGATCATCATCATCATCAAATTCCTGCCATGTACCCTCAAGGGGTGTACAGGATATGATAGTACTACATGAAAAAATTACATCATTATTAATTTCCTATCTACAATTTTCCTCCAAATCAGTCTGTTACTTGTCAACACTCCAACATTATCAGATCTTATATTTCTATCGTCTTCTAAGACAAAAGATATGAACGAAAAAGATAAACACTGTCTAATTAAAAATAACTATACAAATAGTTATTTAATTCCTTTTTAAAAAAAAGAGAGATGCTTTCTCTCTCTCACAAATTTAATTTCAAGAATAAAAAAAAATCCAACAATGAAAAAAAAAAAAAAAAAAACATTTTTGTAAAACCTTTCTAGGATTTAACAACTTTGGCTTTCTGATACTTCAGAAAGCCAAATCGATTTCAAAATGAGAATCATCTCAATCTAATTCAAAGCTAACATTCCTCCCAAAGAAAGAATCTTGTTCTATTTCAACAGATTTCAGTGTAAACAATTATCAGGAAAGTTACCCTGCATCAGAAAGTTATCCATGAAAAGAAAACACTTAAGTAACTATTGGCTTTACTGTTCTCTAAACGATTTTTCATTATATGAATTCAGTTCCTTTCTTTGTCTGAATAATACAGTTTACTTCTTATCTTCATTATTCTGAAATACACACAATTATGAAGAACACTGTTTAGAAGAAAAACATGACTTTCTGCTTGATGTTTCAAAATCTTTTGTCTTCAGTTTCATCTGCTGACAGGAACAAATCCAGGGTTAAATAAACAAACATTAGACCAAAACTAGTAGCATCAATTTGCCCTCTTCAAACTTGACTGTTAATTCTTTTAAAGCAAGAATAGTATTAGAAACCTGTTTCTGGATGTTTATCTTCTGGTGGTTATACACCATTTTAAAGAACAAAAGCCTTCAGATAAATTTATAGGTCTCCAAATACATTCCTATATCATCTCCTCCTCTCTAAAGAGAAATCTATAATCTCATTCCAATCCACAGCAACCTAAAAAAACAGCTTAGCTGAACTGATGTCTTTGTACCTTAGCTTCATATCCCAGTTAACTACAATAGAACTCTTACTGTTCTATGCAATAATGTGTAAAAGAAATTTTTAGGCAAGAAAAAAAGTTCTACCATACAACCAGTCCATTTAAATAAAAGAGCAATCATTTCTTGATATTAGCTGACTAAAATTATGTGAAGTTCTTGAACTTGAAAATGTTAACTTCATGCATTGTATTTGTTGTCCTCATCAAACAATGCCAAAGTTTAGTGATCATCATTATTATTAAGGAAATTCCTTGGAATCAGTAGACTCATCACTGGAGAACCAAGCTATCAAAACAATAGCTATCATATCTCTTCTTGAATTCATTTACAGACGAAGAACTCACAACTGAGTCAGGTAATGCATTCCACTCATTCACCACCGTCTAGGCAAAACACCTCATTCTCAAACCCTTGTTAACCACACTTTTCCTTAATTTCCAGGGATGACCTCTTGTTCTTCCATCACTATCAACACAGTTGAAATATTTCCCCTGCATCAATCTTATAAAATCCTTTTAGTAATTTAAACGTTTCTATCATATCTCCTCTTCTCTGCCTATCAACCAACCTCTGCAATCCAAAAGCTCTCAATCAATCTAGGGAGCATTTTTTACATCACTCACCCAACTTGGTCACTCTCCTCTAAACCCTCTACACAACCTTCTCATCTCCAAGGAATCCAGGTGACCAGACTTGAGCACAGTAATCCAAATGTGGAAGTATCAATGCCTTATAAACGGGAATAATAACCTCTTTATCTCTGGATGTTAGTGTGTTCTTCAATAACCAAGTAATCCTATGTGCAATCTTGGACACTGTAGCAATGTGTCCTCTGAGCTTCATCTCCCTATCCACCAACACCCCCAAGTCCCTAGCCTCATCAATCTCTTGGAGTACCGTTCCATCAATGTAGTACACAGGTGGTAATCTTTTAATCCCAAAATGCATAACCTCACACTTTTCCACATTGGAGTGACATCCATTATCTTTTGCCAGCTTATTTAAATCATCCTGCAAACTCTCAACATCAGCTTGATTTTTTATTGCACTACCCAACTTTGCAACATCAGCAAACAATTGAATATTTCCCTTTAAGCCATTTCCTATATCATTTATGTACAAATTAAACAATAACGGCCCAAGCACAGGGTCCTGAGGCACACCACTGGCCACCTGCCTCATCCTGGACTCTACTCCTCCATACACTAATTTCTGGTATCTCTCTCCATGAGCCATTCTCTTATCCATATCACCAGTTTAGTATCTATCCCCATCTGCCCTAATTTGTACAACAGTATTCCATGGGGCATCCTGTCAAAAGCCTTAGCAAAATCCAGAAGTATCACTGTAGCCATTTCCCTTATCCAACTCAGATGTCATTCTATTATAAAAAGTTAATAAATTGCTAAGGTAGGATCGACCTTTAACAACCATGTTGGCTCCTATAGAGTATCATATTCTCATCCATCCATTTTTGAATTCTGTCCTTAACCAACTTTTCAAATACTTTTACCAGCATTCCCAAGATAGTGATTGGTCTGTAATTAACCACTGCAGTCGCATTAGAGCCACCTTTATGCAAAGGAACCACTTTGCCTTCCTTCTGCTCCCTAGGGACTATACCAGAGTTCAAACTTAAGTTAAATAACCAAGTAAGAGGCGTTGACAATTCCTTTGCACATTCACACAATACCCGAGCTGATATTCCACCTAAACCTACAGCAGTGTTTGCATTTAAATTCTGCAATATAATAAGTACCTCTGATTTATTAACTTCAATTCACACAATTCTCACTTGGGTGATAGACTTTTGAAAAGCGATCACTCAGTAACTCTACTATTACATCTGAATTGGTCACCTCAATACCATCAGCACCCACTATGGTTATTCTTCCAAAGTCATTCTTCCTTTTACTTGTCACATAGCGTAAGAACTCTTTGGGATTACCCTTGATCTCCTTGGCTAAGGTCTTCTCATAATCTGATTTAGCTTTTCTTGCTATGCTGGTAACCTTCCTACCTTGAGCCTTGTACTGCTCATTGGTGTACTGATCGCCTTTCTTCTTGTAAATACTCCATAACATTTTCTTTTTTTGCAGATTAAGCTTGATACTACTACACATCCATCTAACGCCTACCTTTTTTGTGTTCTTGACCATGGGAATACATTCTGATATCGCCATCCTCAGATACCTGCTGATTTTATCCCATGCACTGCTAACATCTTTCCCCCTGTAATATGTTCAGCCATGGGATGGCTGTAAGCTCACTCCGAAGCTTGTTATAATCACCTAACCTGTACTTCCATATATACCCCTTCTTAAGAGAGAAATCCACAAATTTTGCAACCTCCAAAGTCAATACCGCATGATTGCTCTCACCAATTGGGGGTAATGAGGACACCTTACTGATGCATATGTTCTCTGAACCAATGACCAGGTTCAACACTCGCACATCACGAGTCCCTTCAGTTATGTGCTGTTTCAAGTAATTATCTCTTAGAAGGTGTATGAATTCCATTTCCTTTCTGCCATGTGATATTTCCTCCATCCAAATGATATCACCATAATTAAAATCCTCCATAATAATCACTAACCCTGCACTCATTACACTAATTTTCTCATGCATAAATTCAATATCACCTTGAATTGGGTGATAGACTTTTGAAAAGTGATCACTCAGTAACTCTACTATTACATCCGAATTGGTCACCTCAATACCCTGGCCTATAGCAGCAACCAACTGTATATTTGGTTGCATTGGTCACTATTTCACACCAGACCACCTCGAATGAACTATCATTCACATGTCTATCCTCTAGATATACTACTTTCTTTGGCTGCAACTCATCAGCTATCATCAACAGTACTCTTCCGCCCGTTTTATCTTATCTATCCTCCCTGAAAATACTATCCATCATATGTAATTCCAGTAACCACAACTTCTCCCAAAAATTCTTCCCTCTTATTTCGAATGCTTCTTGCATTAGTATACAAAAATTGCAGATTCCCTTTAGTTCTTGTACCAGGCTTTAGAACTGATATACATGTCACTAATTTCAGTAGCCCCATGCCGATTTTTATCCACTCTATTCTGCAATTTATTGCGCGAATAAGGATCAACAAATATACAATCACTGCATAAGTTTCTCCCTCTTATACTCAACCCTTTCAATTTTTGTTTCCATGCCCAATTACTTCAACTTGTTCAGAAAACAGTCACTTCTTCAATTGCTTATGACCTTACATGTTCAGATGCAACGCATGATACTGTGTATCAAACTAGAGTTAAGTAATAACAATTTTATAGAATGAAGTATTAACATTTTTTTTTTCTTTGTGGACAAAAAGACAAGTGAATTTAATTATAACACTAAATTAAGTTGCATGACATTTTACTGCAAATATTTCAACCAGAAACTAACTGGTCATCATCAGTGCATCAGCATAATCACAAGGAAAAGCTACAACAAAGAACGTTAATCCTATTTACAGATTTGAGCATGTGCCAGATGCCACCTAATGGATGATTATAATGAAATAATATTACAATTAAGGCTCCAATTTAAAATTAAGTGATTTGAAATAAAATAAAATTTAATTAGATAATGAAATGACAGCATTATGTTAAAAATAAATAAATAAATAAAATAATAATAATTATTATTATTAATTAAATGGGAGGACACATTACTTCTTGCAATTCATGAGGGTGAGAATCTCCCAAATCTTGGCAATGTAGAAGTGCTTCAGCATTCTCCATAAATAACCACTCAAACCTAAACCTGCATCAATGTAAAAGGCAAGTATTGGACCATAGGATATCATGGTCAGTGTCCACTCCATGTTGAGCAAGGCCAGATTTTGGAGGTTAATTGTTGTTAATATAAGATTGGTGTTCTTGTAGTAGTTTTTTGGCAGAACACCATTTGTCCAAAGTATGAGTGGAAGCACTCACATTGAACTTGGTAAGAACAGTATCCCATATACTGTGGTATATGGGATAGATCCTATTCTCATTAATCTCTGAGATGATTGCTAAGATCTTGAAAAAAAAAAACATTTTGGTTACTACTTTTTTCTCTATCAACAACTAAGAATAACTACCTCTTAGTTACCACCCACGAAAGAAAAACGTTCTCTTTCTCCCTGGTGTTTAACAAGTTCAATGCGAGTGCCTTTGTTCATATTTCAGACAAACGGGATGTTCTGCTGAAAAACTACAAGAACACCAATCTCAATCTTATATTAACTTATATAAACTTCAAAAATCTGGCCTTGCTCAGCATGAAGTGGACACTGACCACAATATCCTATGGTTCAATACTCTTTTACATCAGTACAGGTATGGGTCTCAGCAGTTATTTAAAGAGTGCTGAAGCACTTCTACACTAGGCAAAAATTGTGGAAACCTTTTGGAAAAAGTATATTTCTGAAGTTTGATGGCTCATAACACCACTTTTTTTTGAGTAATACCATAAAATTATATATCAATGGAAAGATAATTTAATCAAGAATGTAATGCAATAACTTTTATGAAGGATTTTTTATTAGAAGAGCAGTTATAAAGAAGAAAAGTGAAACACAGAAAAAATGAGATATACAAAAATTCTCACAATGTGAGTTAATACTTAGTTGGGTAACCTTTAGCGTTAATTACAGCCTTACAATGCCTTCCCATGGAGTGAACCTAGCTTTTTAGTTCTGCAGCTGTTATAATGTGAAACCAAGATTGAATTATTCCTTCTATTAATTGGGTTTTATTGCTGGGTTGCTTCTGACTAACAAGTTTCTTTAGTCGGCTCCATAGATTTTCGATTGGGTTAAGGTCTGGGCTATTCCCAGGCCATTCCAGCAGTGGAATATGATTATCTTGAAACCACTTTTGACATGGAGTTGAATCCTGTTGAAATATAAATGCTTCATTATCTTGGAAAAGATCATGTGTAGAAGGCTTCAGTTTGGGCTCAAGTATTTCATTTATGTATTTTTGGGCATTTATATTCCCATTAATCATGCAAATTCTGCCCACACCTTTTGATGTCATACAACCCCAGATCATAACACTAAGTGGGTGTTTCAAGGTAGGTGTAATGCAATTAGGATGCAAGTCTTCTCCTTACATATTTTATGCTATCACTATCAAACAGGGAGATTTTGGTCTCATCACTCCAAATAACACTGTCCCATTGTTCCGCTGTCCAGTTAACATGGGTTTTAACCCAGTTTAATCTTTTCAACGTTTGTTTCAGAGATAAAAATGGCTTTTTTCGTGGAATTCTAGCATTTAGACCAAATTCCTGCAGTCTGCACCGAACAGTCCTTGCACTCAACTTTACATTTTATTGGCCATTTCATCTTGTGTACCCCCAGATGATTTTCTCTCATGTAGGCACAGTCTCTCAATTCTTTTATCATCACTTGCTGTTGTACACCTTTTCCTGCCTTTACCAGTCTGGTTTTGTAGTGACTGAGTCTCCTTATACCTCTTCAAAAATTTAGAAATGCCACCTTTGGTTAAGTCTCCACCAATTTTTCTTCTAATTTCTTCATAACTGTAGCCTTGTTCAATAATACTATTTTACATTGCTTTCTGGGTGGCCAGTCAACTCTTTGCACCATTTCTTTAATTTTATTATGTTTTACAAGCTCACTAAATGAAAGAACACAAAAAAAACCAACCAACTTGATAGCAATCACATAACACACTGACAAATGTCCTCCTCTCAACTCCAATACATGACATCAATAGCTGAATCCTACTGCAATGAGCCAATATGGCTCATTGCAAAACAAGATGACACTTGATTTGCTCTCTAAACACTCATGCTCATTGGCTACATTCAAATGAAGGAAAGCTACTTCGTATCAACCTAAACAAGATGTGCTTCTTTTTTCTGGTTATTTGGCTATAACTTTTCATAGAATACAGATAATTTAACAAACTTTGTTGCATTACATTCTTGATTAAATTATCTTTCCGTTGATATATAATTTTATGGTATTACACCAAAAAAAAGTGGTGTTATGAGCCATCAAACCTCAAAAATGCACTTTTTCCAAAAGGTTTCCACGATTTTGGCCACTGGTGTATACCACAAAAATGGCTCTTAAATGGCAAGTAATAATGTGTCTCCCACCAACATTTAATTATTATTATTATTATTATTATTATTCATTTTTTTATTTAATTTTATTTCAAATCACTTAATTTTAAATTTGGACCTTCATTGTAATCTCATTTTATTGTAATCACTCACTAGGTGGCATCTGGCACATGGCTTAGCTCTGTAAATAGGATTAACATTGTTTGTTGTAGCTTCACCTTATGATTATGCTGATGCACTGATGATGACCAGTTAGTTTCTGGTTCAAATATTTGCAGAAATAAAATTCCTATATTATATAATAAATGTTATAATGGTACAAGTCCATTAAAAATTTCACACGAATCACCTAATTTATAAAAAAAATATAACAAAATACGGTGTATCTGAATTTTTTTTTTTATCTTCTTCAAAACGTTTTCTGCTAGACATGGCTATTCAAACAAATGTGCAGAGAAAATATACTTTCTTCACATTTCAGGATAAGTAATGAGAACAAACAGAAGGATTTACCCTGTCACCAGCCCTAGCAAATCTCTCTACAGAAAATTTCAAAAATAATCAATTGAAAATTATCACGAAAAACAAAAAACTTAGTTGCATCGTATTGAAGACATTTTTGTTGTTTGGTCGGGTACAAGAGACAACTTAACCCGATTTAAAGATTATCCGAACAGCTTGCACCCAAACATAAAATTCAATCTTGAATTGGAAGATCACAGAAAATTACCATTCCTTGACCTTGAAGTATTTGAGGCAGAAAAATGATTGGCCTTTTCAGTGTACAGAAAACCAACCAAAACTGAAGATTCTTACATGCTACTTCATACCACTACCCATTACAAAAGACAGGCATGATAAAAACATCATGGAACAGAGCCTACATCATTTCCATTACATCATAAAAAAAGGAATAAAGAACTGCATTACCTGAGGGATTCCTTCACCCTCAATGGGTGTGAAGTGAAGACAACAAAATTCTTGACACGCAATAGGCAACTTCTTCAAATCAACAGGATTTCAATATTGCAATTACATTGCCTTATGTGGAGAATGTTACAAACAAAGTTGAAATGTAGCTTCATGATTATGTTAAAGTGGCTTTTTTAGCAATGTATAAGATTATGAGGTTCTTACATCCATCCTTAAAAAACCAGAATACAAAATTCATTGCTCTTGTGTCATTTGTTATGTAAGCCATACAGGATGGTTTGGAGAGATATGCCTGTCTGAACATGTAAAAGACATGGAGAAAAAAAAAAAAAAAAAAGAAAACACAGATAGAATTAGCCTTTCATACAACCAATACAGGCCACCAAGTAGTTTGCAAAGAAACAGAAATGACATATATTAATTATGTTCCAGTCTTGAAGTACTAATAACATCTGCTTTGTGTAATTAATTTTTTCTAGTCTTTTTTTTTTTTTCATACAAATCATACTGTTTATTTTAATAAACCTTATGTTTAGAAACATATGGTCTCAATCTTTAAAGGTACCTGTGGCATGACTATAAACAACCAATTACACAACCATAGTAATTAACTTTAATGAAACGAAAGTACAGATATTTCATACTGAAAATAACAGTACATCATCAGTGCAAAGAAATAAGCAAATCGAAGAAACGGGAATACAAGGTACATACAGCAGCATACATAAACCATACAATAGGTGGTTTACCAATTAAAACATGTTGCTGCATGCTAGAAATAAATATTATTAAAAATATAGTATATTATATATATTAAAATATATATTATTATAACCATCAAAAATAGTTTTTAATAATATTATTTATAAATTTCTAAATAATAATATTATTATTTGTTAATTTCTAGCAAGCAACGACAGTTTTTAATCGTTAAACCACCAACTGCTGTACGTACCTTGTATTTCCGTTTCTTTGATTTGCTTGTTTCTACATACTGATGATGTACTGTTATTTTCAGTATGAAATATCTGTACTTTCATTTCATTACAGTTAATTACTGTGGTTATCATGTAATTTATTGTATATGGTCTCAATGCTGGAAATTAAACAAAGATTTGATAAGCCACAGAAATATTCATGTGCATCATAACATGCTGTTCTTTTCTTTCTTTTTTAACACAACATTCCAGGAAATAACTAGTCTATCTCTTAATAAAAAGCAAATAACCATGCATAATTCATTTCAGTGATACACATGCATTTTCTGCTTAGATAAATGATTAATATCATTATAAGATTTCATTCTTTTAATATGATGACTTTATGCATTAATACCTTGGTGGAAGACCTCTTAACATGTTTGTATAGCTTTCTTTCCAAAGTAAGTCCTGAATAGCATGATACTGCTCTCTAATGTACGTGTTTACATTTTGCATAGTGGTCCAGTGTGCTTTCTGTAAAGGAGTCAATTCAAAATAAGTTGGTTCTTCTTGAAGCTTTCCAAATGCTCTTGTATTCTGATTTGTAACATCTAAAATATCTGCACCTATTGCTTAAAAAAATAAAATAAAATAAAATGAAATAAATTCACACACAAGGATTTAATAAATCACCATACTGAATAATGAATATAATGAATAATACACAAATATATCATCTAACACTTTTTTTTTTATTAAAAACAGATAAGGCAGCTAGTCTCCATCCTTCAACTCTTCAGTCAATAAAAAGCTTGATGGATAGAACTCAAGGCTATCAATAAATTAAGACTTTTTTTGGGGGGGGGGGAGAAGAGAGAGAGAAAGAGTGGCAGACAACTATTTGCATCTTATAGCCTTAAACTGTAGCACTCACAATTTGTCTGTAATATCGGTTTATGGTAAGGAAAAACCTTACTTCCCTGTGCCCAAGATCGACTAACTTGGGGGCTACCTGAATAAAGGCCTAGAAAAAAAAGGTTTACCTCTAGTTGGCAATTAGAATCAAAACTAAGCAAATCATCTCTTGTTGAGCAACCTTATGCTATGGAAGTGTAATTTCCAAATGGCTACACAGACACCTTTATATATTAAATAAGTAAATACTCATTTAATAAAAATACATAATGACATAAATAATTAAAACATGTGATCTTATATAATAAAAATATATCCTGGTTAATAGTTTAAAAACAATAACAATCTACTCTCCAACCAACAAGCTGCATGCTTGAATCCCACCATGGATACTTTGGACTTTGTTTTCATGTGGATGATGAATTTTATTAATTGGTATGGATGGGGGGACTACTGTCTAACTTAATGCATGACTGAAGCAGCTTAAAACAGTTCCATTTCTCTACAGCAGGGTTTCTTGATTTTATAAAAATACATATAAATACAAAAAATTCCTTGTCTTATCCATAGTCTAACATACTACTGGTTTATTACCATTCATGGCTAGGAGTCACAAAAAAAGTGCACCACAGAAGATCCAACTTCCTATTAATGAATCGAGATTGCTGACCATTTCGTGGGGCTAAGTTCCACCTTTGATTTTGAGTGTTGCATTAATTACAGAGTTGATGATCATAATTAGCTTATTTTATCAGTTTGAGAAGAATTTTTATATTTGCAATAAAAAAATAAAAAAAAGTAATAAATAATAATAAAACACCAGTTACAAATCAAGTGGACTTTGGATCAACCATAACATTTACTTACTCTTTGTTGGTTCATTTAGATTACCAACATGCTCTGACCTTAGAGACAGACTTCGGACTCAAACATCTCTCTGTCTACAATTAAGGTTGAGGTTGGACTCTAGAAACATCTCTCTGTCTACAATTAAGGTAAAGGTTGGACTCTAGACCATCCCACGTTCACTACTCCTACATTTATAAATGTTCTCTTGCTTTTGGCAAAGTAACAAGTCTGAGTATTCAATTGATACCAGCATACGAACCCTAATATTGGGTATTCCCACATGCCCACCTTGATCACTTCTTGCAACCTTTGACGGAGGATTTCCACCGATATGTGACAGACATCAGAGTACAATTTGTCTCCATTCCCCCATTAAAGCAGTATACTGAGTTCAGTGACAGATCAAGAATGTGCAGCTCTGGACCTCAATCGCCACTCCAATTCATCCCACAGGTGTTCGATGGGATTTAGATCAGGACTCAGCACAATCATTTAACACCATCTCTTTATACCATTCTATAACAGCTGCAGCTTTGTAGCATGGGGCATTGTCATCTTGATAGTAACGTGTATCCGTTCCATAAAAACTCCACAGTGTAGGTAGCACCTAGTTATTCAGAATATCAAGGTACTGAGCTGCCTTCATGGAACCATGGACAACGACCAGTGGTCCCACTCCAAACCAGTTCAATGCATCCCACACCATTACTCCTCCACCACCAAACTTTACTGTGGGTTATAACACACTGTGGTAACAAGAGTCCACCAGGCTGCCTCTACACCCTGCCATCAGACTGGAAACAGGTGAACTTTGATTCATTGCTCCAGAGTACCATTTTCCACTGGTTAATTGTCCAATTCACATGCCCTTCGCACCAGCCCAGACAATCCGCCTTGTTCATTGCTGCGATGTTCGGCTTATGTGCCACTGCTCTTCTTTGGAAACCCAGTAAATGGAGTTCTTTTCATACAGTATTAGTAATCTCCACGGTATTACTGGTGCTCTGGAACTTATCATGGATGGTCTGTGCCGATTGTAGCCAGTTTTTATGTGCCACCCATTTTAACACCCGCCTGTCCCTGTCAGTCATTTTTGGCAGCTGTCTACAGTTGAGCAGCAATGGCACATATGGACATACCACCAATGTGAAAGCCCACGATGACACCTCTCTCAAAGTCATTAAGTTAATGTCGTGCTGCCATACCACCTGTATTCAACTGCTACAATGAAATACTGCTTCCTACTATCTGTACACCAGTTTTTATGTTATTAACAAACCTGGAATGTTCCAAATGTGTGGAAAGGCATATGTATTCGTCATACATGTTCATTAATTTTAACGGTGCGGATCAGAACACAAACTGATAACAAAATATCTATTTATTAACTTACTGCTGATATTTCGTTGGTATTCTACCCCAGCATCTTCAGAGCACAAAAATAGTTTGTCACAGTAGCGAAACAATAACAATCAAGTATAACAATGGGAGTAGTTTGAACAATTATAACATACAACACAAAGACTAAAGTCATAATTAGGTGTCATCTATGTTGGGAAAAAAAATGCAGAGAGAGAAAGCAGGTATTAATTAGCTCTTAAGATGACTGTCTCCCAAATCTTTGACAAATTTATACAGCCATACTTGTTGAGGTAATGTATGTATGTATGTATGTAACCTCAACAAGAATGGCTGTATAATGTTAAAGATTTGGGAGACGGTCATCTTAAGAGCTAATTAATACCTGCTTTCTCTGTCTCTCTCTTTTTTTTTTTTTTTCAAAGTAGATAGCATCTAATTAGGACTCTGTGTTGTTTGTCACAGTTGTTCAAACTAGTCTCATTGTTATACTGGATTGTTGTTCTTTCACGCACTGTGACAAACTGTTTTTGTGTTCTGAAGATGCTGGATAGAATACCATCAAAATATCAGCAATAAGTTAATAAATAGTTATTTTCTTATCAGTCTGTGTTCTCATCTATCCCATTAAAATTAATCAACACTGGAATGTTCCATAACTTTGAATAACAGGGATGTCCAGACAACTAGATTGGTAGACAGTGTATGTGTATGTACATAACGTAAAGGTCAGAATGTTAAATAATCAAACATATTAATTAAAGTTATGACTAAAACACAGTAGAAGTCTATTCATTTTTCACAATAGATACTAAATGGCATGTAACAATAAAGGAAAGAATTTAAAGATGACCCCCCAAGGAGGTGATATTTTGACAAACTGCACCATTTGCCAAAGGGTTAAAGGTTCAACTGTCAGGGGGACATGGAAATTTGAGAATGTCTTTAGATGGGGAGATTACTACCCTACATACTGGAGAAATGAAGTCGTTTTGAAAAAGTTGCTTGCTTGGTCTTATGTAGTTAGATATATAATTTTATTAATTTTTTATAACAGACAAACTACAAGTACTTTATGCATTTGAAGACAAATGTTATACAATTCATAAATAAAAATATCAATATTGTAGACATTTCCTTGTTTTTTTTTAATATACAAGAAAGTTTTAATGATTACTTCATACGTTATTAACAATGAAATGCAAAATGAACGCCCATTTTTCTTCCCCACTAATCTCAAACTCAAGCCCAAGAATTTGTCATTTTTTTTTTTTTTTTTTTGAAAAAGCATCTTTGTAAGAAGATTACTGGGATTCTCTTCATTCAGTCATTCCATTTTAGATCTTTCCCTATTGGATGCTTGTATTTCACCAGACATGATCATCTATCTTTAAGTTATGACTTTCTTTTTGGGTATGTGATTATATTTTCATATCTGTGCTTTTAAGATGTCAATTAGTCAACTGTGAGGTATGATTTCATTTTCTCCATCTCTGTTTCAGGAAAATTTCAACATTTTCCTGGAACAGAGAGGGATGAAGAAATTAATGAAGAGATTCTCCTTTCATACGAGTTAATAACCTGTTGCACAAAAAGTTTATAAAAGCAGGCAAGGAGAATGATTCAGTTGGTAGGGACTGCACTTTTGTTTTCAAGCAGAAATGAGCAAATCAGACCAAGAAAAACCCTCATGAGTTTTTTCAATATGTGGCAAGTAGAAAGAAAAATGATTATGGTAAGATGATGTTAACAGATGAAAGTGAGAGATTGGTAACTTCTGCAGAAGACAGTCGAGGTATTCAGCGAGTTCATTAGGGTGTTTCATCCTCAGTATGAAATTGGAAACTCAAGCATAGAGAATGAAATAAGAGGAGGCTTAATGGTGAGCAAGCAAGAGGTATATGAGGGGGTAAGTAAGCTAGATGTCAAAGCAATAGGACTTGATGACATATCATCATGTGTCTTAAGGGAATGCTCAAGGTAGTTAGATCAGTCTTGGCCTACCTGTTTAACAAGTATCTTGCAATGGCACAAGTCCCAAAGGAGTTGAAGGAAGGCAAAATTGTTCCACTCCACTTCCGCTTCACTAAGGAAACAAATTATAGGCCAATCTGTATATCTGGAGTTGTAGTTAAGGTATTGGAGAGGTTGGCGAGAGCTAGGTTACAAAAGTGGGTTGATAGCAATGGTATTCTTTGGAATTGTCAGCATGGGTTTGTTAAAGAGAAGTCATGTTTTACAAACTTGCTTATGTACTATATAACATGGTGACGAAGATATTGGACAAGGTTGATGGACACAGATTTTGCAAAAGTGAAGCAGGTGGCACTGGATAATGGACTAGTGAGCTGAATAGGTGACTGGCTGTCAGATAGGTATTAGCAAGTTGTGTATGGGGTGGGGTGGGGTGGGGCACTATCCCAAAGAAAGTCACTAGTGATGCGCCATAAGGATCTGATTTGGGACCATTGCTATTTAATTTGTATATTAATGATATTGGAATGGATTTAACTGGTGACATATAACTGTTTGCAGATAATGCAAAACTGAGGAGAGTGATGAAGTATCAAGCAAATGTTGTGGCCTTACAAGAGGATTTGAATAAATTGTATGAGTGGACAACAGTGTGAAACTGTCAAGTTGCAAAGTGTAAGGTTCTGAAATTTGGTAGGCAACAGTAGTATGCAAAGTATACTACTTGGTATGAAAATTCTGGAGGAAGCCAAGATAAGAGAGATGGAGTGGTGATGGACAAGGATCTGGAGTTCAGAGGGCACACTGCACAAGTTGTGAAGACATCACATCAGATTATGGCAATGATGCTAAGGACCTTAACTTGTAGAAATAAAGAAGTTCTGGTTTCATTGTAGAAGACATTGATCAGGCCTTGTATGTATTATTGTGCACAGATTTGGTACCCTGATTTTCATGGTGATGAGAATATGCTGGAAAAGGTACAGAGAAGAGTAGTATGCAAAGTATACACTTGGTATGAAAATTCTGGAGGAAGTCAATATAAGAGAGATGGAGTGGTGATGGACAAGGATCTGGAGTTCAGAGGGCACACTGCACAAGTTGTGAAGACATCACATCAGATTATGGCAATGATGCTAAGGACCTTAACTTGTAGAAATAAAGAAGTTCTGGTTTCACTGTAGAAGACATTGATCAGGCCTTGTATGTATTATTGTGCACAGATTTGGTACCCTGATTTTCATGGTGATGTGAATATGCTGGAAAAGGTACAGAGATGTGGGATATGAGGGCAGATTGAGAGAATGTAGTTTGCAAAGCTTTGTGAATAGGAGGAAGAGAGGAGATATGATTGAGACATTTAAGTTGGTAAAGGAGTGTTACCAGGTTAATGTAGAAGAAATTTTTCATACAATGGGAGAAGGGGGTAGAACAATAGGTCATACCTGGAAGCTGTATAAGGAGGATATGAGCAGGAGCTTAAGAAGCAGGTTTCTTTGCACGAAGAGTGAATGCAAGTGGAATGCATTGATATTGTGGTGAATGCAGATACACTGGATGAGATTAAAGCACAATTTGTTTTATTTACTGTCTGGAGAAATTTGTTTTATTTACATGAAACTGAGGTCTAGATGTTTTTTTTGTAAATATCATTACTTTCCACTGATGAGGATTCCAATAAGTATATTATTATTATTAGCCTTGCTTTTTGCTTTATCAGATAAGAACAACATTAACATAAATTATATATTACCAATGTTATTTACTGCTTCCTTGAATATGTTATAAATGAAGCTCTGGAGAACAATGATATTGCAGTGATAGAAGGAAGAATAAAACATCTTAAGTTCTGACATTATTAATCCTTTGGCAGAAAACAAATCAAATCTTCAAGAAATCACTGCAAAAGTAGCTCATAATCTTAAAAAATATGGCTTAACTATAAGTAAAAGAAACTCAAAAACTATGACAATATCTGTGCTTCTGAACAAGCGAGTGGCAGGAATTGAAAAAATGCTACTCAAGGATACAGCCAAAGCAGTTGATCAGTTTAAATACTTAAGCAATAGCCTTAATAAAGACTAAAAATTAAGACAGAATATTAGAACAAAAATTGCAAAAGTATAAACAGCACTAAAAATTAAAGCCACTATGGAAAGATAACAAGTTGACAATTACAGATTACTTCCTATTAACACACTAGTTAATTAGTGCTTCTATGTGGAAATGAATCTTGGACCCTCTTAAAAGAAGACAAAAAGAGATGCTATGGACTCCTAAAGATACCAGAGACTGATCATGTCACAAATTTAAAGTAAGACAGAATCAGTTCTGTCATTGGTCCAAGAGATAGCATCATAAAGATTTGAAGGAAACGATTCTTCTGGCTTGGTCATATCAACAGATTTAATGGCCTCCCAGTGCTGCAAGTTCTTGAAAGACTTATGGAATAAACTTCATAGACAATATAAAAAACTGTACAGGTGCTTCACTTACAGAGCTGAAAGCTCAGTGTCAATCAAGGACTATGTGGAAGAATTCTATGAGGAATGTTTCCAGGAAGATCTTGCTAAGTCAGTGCCCTTTCTCCATTTCTTCAATGCCTTTCTGTTTTATATCCATCATATAATTAAAAAGTATAAGTGACACAATGACATATACTTATTGTATGCCACTTTCTACTTAAAAACAGTAATGCTGATGTTGGAGAATTTTCAGTGATGAAATGATAGGTTTCTGATGAGGATAATTAAATGGCTTAAGACACTTGCTAAATGTGCTCAGTTTCTACTCAATTGATGTTTTCTCCCTTTTCATACTATAGCATCTAATTACTTAGTGTTATCACATTGTAACTGTAATAGAAAAGCAAAGTAGTTTTATATTTTTACAGAAGTTATAAAAGAAAAAACAGCAACACATGAATTAGTTATACAAGTACTCACAAACCATATCCTCATTGAGTAATTGGATAGTAACTGATTTCTCATGATCTATGAGATCACAAAGGAACAAGATGCAAAAAAGACCACCATAGAAAAAATCTATAGTGGTTAATCTAGTCCATCAAGTATCAAATTGTACAAAAAGCTTATAATATTTCATGAGTGTAATTATAAAGAAAAAGGTAGCATTAGCAAATCAAAAAAAAAAAAATGCATACTCCAACAACAAAACATAACATGTCTATATGTTTTAAAGTTTTATTTTTATTTATTTATTTTTTTTAAATTTCTAATGAAAAAATTTTTTTTGTAATTTTTGGTGCTCTCTCACCATTTTGTAAATGCACACATCTTATAGTTATGAAAAATAAATAAATAAATAAAATAGTTCAGAGCAAATGCAATGCCATCCATTTTACACATTTAGTTAACAATTACCATCATTTCCTTCATTAGACTAAACAGCCATCTCAGAAACTCTAATGGATAACGCTCATATGAAATTGGTGTTATTTTGCATAAAATCAACTGAGATAAAAACATTTTGATGCCAATGTGCAAACAGACACATTTGCCAAATAAAGTGCAGGAAGAAAATCTTGCAAAAAATAAAATAAAATAAATACACAATTATCTAATAGTAGGAGACCCAAAATCCCACATTTTGGGTCCACTACTGTTAAATATCTTAAAAAATAAGTCTGTAATATACAGTGTAACAAAAACAAGTAGAGCAACTTACTTTCACATGGCATTGCAACTGTAATGTCAATGTTGATCTTCAGCTTACTACAGAAAGTAAACAGATATATTAGCAGAATCATAATACAATTTATAATTATTATTAATAACAGGATATTAACCAAAAAAGGATTTAAATATTTTATCTTAACATTTTCAAAATGAAATTCTCATCAATAAATTAATGCAAATAATAAGCAATATTATATGAAGTCTGAATGATATTACATGTACCCCTCCCTTTTTTTTTTCCTTGAAAAGGCCAGAGTGAATTTAATTAAAACAAATGTGTTTTTTTCCAACTAAAGGTGAAAAAAATCCTTGTGGATACATGATCAAATGCATGTCATAAATGAATTCACAAATATACTGAAATGTCGTTAACTGAACTCACATAAAGGTGACAGGGCTTTCTTCCTACATATTTGGATTCAACCTTCCTATCCTACAAAAGCAAAAAAAAACCCTTTGTAAACAGATCCAATAACAGACCAAAACATTTAATGAAAGGACTGCAGAGTGGCCTCCTGCAATGAGTACTAGGCCTCCATGGAGATTCAAAGTAATAATTTATTTTGTTACTGACAGTGCAGATCCAAATCACAGTGTGGCACAGATGTTTGTAAAGTCTTTTATATGGTAGATTACTTTCATCACTGGGTGTGACACCACTGCTGCCAGAGAATGTAATCTCAGTAGACCTTTTCAATTTCAGAATTTTAGGACCCAAAATGTACAATCTAGGGATAATAATAATTAATAATTATAAAAGCTAAGTGATATCTTCAAAAATATTAATGAATTTAATAAACATAATAAATCTGACTATACTGATGTCATTCATTACTTTTAGGTGATCAATGATTTTTCATTACCTAATTCAAAACCATCAACATGCTTATTGGAGTTCTGAATTGGTTTGAAAAAGCATCAATGTTTGGTCTCTAGAGCAGAACTCCCAGTTTATTTAACCTTTGTCCATTCATGATACCCATGCAGGGATTTACAACATTTTATAATTCACAAAAAAATTATCCGTCTTTCATTTATGTGTTAAGAAGCCTGACGACTGGTCACAGTCAAAAATCTGGATTTTTATTAATCTATTAGTCTTATATCATACATATCTTATGTTACAGTAAGATATGTATGATATAAGACAGGACAGAATTCAGAAACACATCAACACAATTTACTCTGCTTATAAATGTTTCTCACATCTCAGATAGGATGCAAACCCAGGTCCTTCCAAACAATGGTGTCAAGTGCTACCAAGTGCAGTAGGGAAAGCTAACTATTGTAGTGAAAACTTTTATGACAATATTTTAATATTGCAATATTAAAATAATCATCAAGTTAAAATGTGTAAAAGTTAACGGTGAACTCAAACAATGATAACACAAATTTGTATGTCAAATTAATGAAAAACAAAGTAAATCTAAAGTACAGAATTACTTCTTAACACAACTTTTGTTACCACCAGTGGTAGTGGTGAACAGTAGATGGCATTGGTGTAGCTGATGCAGTTGGTGGATGAGGTTGAGTGGTGGAGACAGAGAGTAGGTGCCCTTCCTCGATGAGTCTTGGACTCCCTGGAGGTAAGGTGTCTAATAATAATAATCTCAATCATAACAACTGCCTCACTATTCCAAAAGTTTGGGAAATTGTTATCCTCAATTGCATTAAATAAATCTCTCTCTTATATATTTAATTTATATTTAATTAATTTAATTTTGACACAATAGTTTTAATCCATGAATGTGTGACTGTATACCTAGAGGGATTCCAATTTAAGCATGCACTCTGTTTTCTAATTCAATTCCTATTGTTGTTCGATAATTATACTGATGATGCTTGACCTAGTAATTACATCTGAGGATTTGGCTGTAACAAATATGACCACATTGCCACCAATTGGTGAGAGTGATCAATAGGGTCTTGACTTCGGAGGTGGCTAAAGGTGTTGAATTTTCAATTAAGACAGAGCACATGTGGAATTATCGGGCTGGAAAGTATGACAAGCTTAGGAGTTTGATTGGTTCAGTGCCATGGCATGTGCAACTGCAAGGACTAGAAGTTGATAGTGCATGGGAGGCAGTTAAGAAGTGTTTGCATGAAGCAATGGCTAACTGTATACCTAGAGTCCGAATAATAAATCAAGTAGGGGTTAAATGGGTGAATAACACCATTAAGCTTGAGCTGCAAAAAAAGAAACAGCTATGGAGAGAATTTAAGGAGAAAGGTGACCGGCAGGCACATGAACGGTATAAAGAGTAGGCCAGAAGGGTAACGAGTGTGGTAAGAAAAGCAAAAAAGGATTACGAAAGAACATTGGCCATGCAGGCTAAAGAGAATCCTAAATAGTTTTTTAGATATGTAGCAAGTAAAAGGAAAAATGTATATGGCAGAATGATTTTAAAGAATGCCGATGGTAGGGAGGTAACTGAATCAGTTGATATAGTTGAGTTACTGAGTGAGCACTTTGCAAGTATATATCATCCAGGTGGTGACATTGCAGAAACGAATAAACCAGTAGATTATACGGGAATTGTGGTGAACGAAGTGGAGGTGAGTAGTCTATTGCATAACCTCAATGTCAATACAGCCGTGGGATTGGATGGTATACCAGCACGTGTCGTATGAGAAGCAGCTAAAGAATTGTCAGTACCCTTGACCATCTTGTTTAATTTGAGTCTCAGGTCTGGGTTAGTCCCGAGGGGGTGGAAAGAGGGGAAAATAGTTCCACTGCATAAAGGTGGTTCCAAGACTGCTGTTGTAAATTACTGACCGATTAGCATATTAGGAATCATTGTCAAGGTCTTAGAGAAATTAGTCAAGAAAAGAATACAGGATTGGATAGATGAAAATGGGATATTGTATGGGGGACAACATGGTTTTGTGAAGGGTAGATCATGCCTCAGTAACTTGCTCAAGTTTTATAACACAGTGACGGCTGAACTGGATAGGGGTAATGGGTTTAGAGTGATACTACTGGACCTTGCTAAGGCCTTTGACAGGATACCACATGGAACCCTAATCAGTAAACTGGAGCAGATGGGGATAGATATAGGGTTGGTGAGATGGATAGGAGGGTGGTTGAAGGAGAGATACCAGAGAGTGGTTTATGCAGGAGTGGAGTCTAAAAGACGGCTTATGACTAGTGGTGTGCCACAGGGCTCTGTTCTTGGACCACTGCTTTTCAATTTGTTCATCAATGATATAGGAAAGGATTTGAGAGGAAGTGTTCACTTGTTTGCTGATGATGCAAAGTTGGGTAGAGCAATTGTGAGTGCACAGGATGTCAAAATGTTACAGGATGATTTGGATAGTTTTGGAGGACTGGGCTAGGAAAAATGGATGTCAGTTTAATGTGGCAAAGTGTAAGGTTATGCACTTTGTGGTGAAAAGAATAGCAGCAGTATATCGCATTGGTGGAACCATACTCCAGAAGATTGATGAGCCCAGGATTTGGGAGTGTTGGTGGATAGGGAGTTGAAGTTTAGGGGGCACATTGCTAAAGTGACTAAATCAGCTCATCAAATCACTTTGCTTCTGAAAAATACTTTAACATGCAGAGACAAACAAGTTGTTGTTCCTCTGTATCAAGCCTTGATAAGACCTCATCTGGACTACTGTGCCCAGTTATGGGCACCAGGGTTTCTTCGTGATGGGGAGGAAGTGGAGAGGATCCATTGACGAGTGACCAAGATGATAGAAGGTCTGTGGAATGAACCTTATGAGAATAGGTTGAAGATTTGTGGGTTGCAGAGATTGGATGATAGGCGAAGGAGGAGTGATATGATTGAGACATTCAAATTACTGAAGAGTTTCTACAAGATAGATCCGAAGATATTTTTGAAAATATGACTGGTGGTGGGAGGACTAGGAGCCATGCATGGAAGCTGGGCAAGAGCGTGGTTGACAAGGGTGTTAGAGCTAGGTTTTTTACTTGGAGAGTGATGAATGAGTGGAATAAGCGTCCAGAGTCTGTTGTGGGTGCTACGACCGTGAATGAGTTCAAGGCAAGGTATGATAGATACTGTGTCAATGTCGAATAGTTGTTCTTGACATGATGTTAGGGCCTCCCTCGATGAGTCTGTCGATAGTCCCGGAACAATAAGAATAATAATAATATTTTTATGACACATAGAGAAAATATTTACATAATAAAATTTCAAATTTATTTTATTGTGGCATACATGTTATTCTCTAGTTAAATCTTAAATTGTCCATAGTATGTCAAGAAAACATAAAGCAATATGTTTAGAAATTTATATGCCCATTATAAGAAGGATAGAAGATGGAGAAAAGAAATGCCAGATATAAAATTCAACTTTGAAAACAATTTTAAAATCAAGCTAATAAAATTAGGAATCTGAGCAAAATTGCAGAGATCTTACCACATCAAAATCAGCTACGTGTAAGTGCTCACGATGCCTACCGCACGCAGCAAAGATGGAGGCATCAAAAGCCAATGGCGAACAAGCACTACGTGTTTCGCCAACACAGTGCCATCAATCGCCGCTGACAAACCTATTACGTGCCACAGCTGCAAAACTGGTGTCACAGACAGAAAAAAGGACATATTCTGTGAGTTCTGTTACCAGTGACTGCACATTTCCTGCGCAAAAATAGACGAAGCTGTGCAAAAGCTACTTATCGAACCAGCTGTTCTACTGTTTGCTATGCCTCCCTTCGGTTAAAACAACTTCTGAACATAGGTAAACGTGTTGAAAACCTTGAGCAGCACATCAATGCTTTAAATGAAACTTTTACATCCAAAATACGTGCAGTCGAAGCTAAGCTAGAACAAATTGAAAACCAGTGCAACGCAAGCTCTACTCCGCCAGCGAAAGAACTTCGCGATCTAATCGCATCAACTGTAAATGACTTGATGGAGGCTAAACACAAAAAAATCAATGCCATCATCTTGAACTTCCTGATGGAAAATGGAAAATCATTACAAGAGGACATTAACAAACTAGCTAAAGAATGCAACATCGATCCTAAGAATATTGTCAGGTGCCATCGTTTCGGGCCTATAAATAAAAGGAAGGACGAAACGAACCTTCCACGCCTAGTAAAAGTGACTTGCGACATACCAACAAGCACATCAAAATGAACAACAAGTTCAAAGACACCTGTCCCCAATCGCGCATACGTGCATAACCAGACTTATCATTTGCACAAAGGGAACAAAGATGCCAACTTCGAAGACAACTCGAAGAAAAACATCAAAATGGTGATAACAGTTGGACCATCGCCTACAGACAAGATAAACTGGTGAAAAAACCAAGTGATGCCACTAGCAGCCACCATGGAGACCAGCATGTAAGCACCACATAGGAAATGTGCAAGACCCATGCGGTCCAACATATGACTCACAAAACTCTACACATCCACTTCACCAACATCCGTGGCCTAAACTCCAACCTGAATAGTGTCCACTACCACCTACCAAACCCCACCTTCTCTTCCTGGTAGAAACTCAAATCTCACCCCCCCCCCTAGCACCACTTATCTCAACCTTCCAAATTACTCGCTCTTAACAACTTTCATCCTAAAGGTGGTGTCTGCACATACATCTGCTGTGACATACCTTGCCAGAGAGCATCCAACCTAGAATCACCCAACTTTGACCTTCTTTGGTTGAAAATATCCCTTCCCCACTCAGTCCAATTCATCTGCTGTCTCTATTGCTCTCCCCCTAAGCTCTTTAATTTCCTATGCCTAAAAGTCGACTATCTCCAATCCCACTTTCCCAACAGCGAAATCATCCTCCTAGGAGATTTTAACATCCATAACACTAGCTGGCTTTCCTCCTCCAGTTGTACAGATCTTGCAGGCAGAGATGCTGAAACATTTACCATCACTAACGACCTTACACAAATTGCCCAGATTCCAACCAGAATACCAGATGACCCAAACCACTCCCCAAACACCCTAGATCTCTTCCTCACCAATGACCCCTCCAAATACACAGTGAAAGTAGTGAGCCCCCCTGGGCAATTCTGACCACAACCTAGTGCTCATCTCCTTCCTCATGCAACAACGTTTACACAAACACTCCCATACAAGAATAGTTTGGCACTATAACAGTGACAAATGGGACAGCCTCTGCAACTTCTATGCTGCATTCCCATGGTTGGACTATTGCTTCCGCCCTTCCAACCCAAACATATGCACCGAGCTTATTACCAAAGTAATTCTCACCGGCATGAATACATACATTCCACACAGCACTCTAACTGCCATTCTCTAACAAAACCCTGGTTCTCCAAAAGATGTGCCAAGGCTGTAGAGATGAAACACCAGACATACCACAACTGGCTGAAATCAAGACCCTCATCCTCCTTCAAAGCCTACACTGAAGCCCGTAATAGATGAAAAAAAAAAAAAAAAAAAAACAATCAACGCTTCCAAAACAGTTCGAAAGAGCAAAAAGCAGGAAACTAGCAGCCGAGCCTTCTGGTCTCTCGCCGAAGCAATTGGCCGTAACGTCTGTCCAATACTATTCCCACCCCTATCATACCCAGATGGCTCTACTGCATCATCACCCACAGAAAAAGCCAATCTTCATACTTTGTTTCCAATGCATGTAGAACTGACAATGGTAAATGTCCCCCAACCATTTCAGACATCCAACATACAATGCCCCCTATATCCTTTTGCCAGGATGAGATCAGAAAAATACTGTCCAAATTAGACACAAAAAAGTCTCCTGGCCCCGATGGCATTCCCCCAATGTTCTGAAAGTTAGTGCTCCAGAACTGATCCCTATCCTATGTCACCTATATATACTCTCTTACTCCACTGGAATCTATCCTACAAACTGGAAATTGATCTATATTCAACCCATTCCCAAGAAAGACACTCACCAAATAAATGACTGCCAGTATGGATTCCACCACTGCTGATCAACAGGAGATCTACTCACATATGTCACCCATCTCTGGACAAATGCTATGGAGAGGTTTGGCAAATCTCAAGTGGTTGCACTAGATATCTCCAAAGTCTTTGACTGGGTCTGGCACAAAGGCCTACTAGGCAAACTATGATCATTTGGTCTGACCAAGACCTTTGTAGTTGGATTGCCAGTTTTCTGTCTGGACACTCACCGTGTGTGTGATGGTGGACGGCTCCATATCATCTCACCACTCAATTAATGCTGGGGTCCCACAAGGTTTTGTCCTCTCAACAACCTTCTTCCTGCTATATATCAATGACCTACTGCAATTGACCTCCAACCCAATACACAGTTTTGCAGACGACAGCACACTACACTCCTCGCTCGCATTTGATAAGCCTTACCATACACAACTCACCTCAACCTACAGAAAATCAACCACCACCACCCTCAACTCTGATCCCTAAACCATCATACAATGGGGTTCAGATAACCTCATAAATTTCAATGCCAATAAAAGTCAGTTCTGTATTATTTCCCATAAAAAAGAACCATTTTTTCCCAGTATCCTTTTTGACAATACCCAAATTTCCAGACAGTTTGAGATCTCGCTTCTTGGAATCACCCTCACATCAAACTTCTCTTGGCATAAACATATCACAACCATTGCATCCTCAGCCTCAAAAAAACTAGGATTTCTCTTTCGCTCAAGATGTTACTTCACCCCCGAACAGCTATTAACATTATACAAATCACAAATCCGCCAGCTATTGAATACCACTCCCACATATAGGGTGGGGCCTCAAAAAGCACTCTCAAAATGCTCGACTCAATATAGAGGAGAGCAATTAGACTTATCAATGATCCATCCCTTACCACCTCTCTCCCATCACTTTCATACAGATGTATGGTCTCTGCAGTATGTATATTCTACAAATATTTCCATGGGAAATGCTCATCTGAAATAACATCAATAATTCCTCCACCCAGTACTAAACTCATTGAAATACATGCAGCTACTGCACAACATCCCTTCACAGTACACCTAAAAATAAACAGAACAAGTTTTTTTTCCTCTTCCTTCATCCCTGCAACTGCTGCACTGTGGAACAGTCTCCCACCTGCTGTGTTTCCCAAGGAATACAATTTAAAGTCATTCAAATCAAATGTAAACAAATTCCTCCTTTCCCAACCCGCTACCCATACATGGTACTAATGTACTATAAGTTGACCAACCAACCTCCTGTGTATGGCTCAACATAGAAATCAAAAATTAAAATCACCATATGCATGTAGAAACATTATAGAGAATGTGGGAAAAATGTCAAATGTTTGAGTAGATGACATGATAGTATCATAAGCTACTCACCCAGAAAGTAATTCAACACAAAGCATTAAATTTCTCTAACTATTTAAAGATGCATAAAGCTGAAGAAACAACCAAAGCTTTTGTGCCTTCTCAAGGCACAAAACTAACACACTCGTGGTAAAGGTGGACTAAGCTCTCATCATTTGTCTTCGTATCTCCCATAATGAAAAGCATGTCTCCTTGTAGACATACATTAAGGGAAGGACCACTACTCAGACCTGTTTCAACCTTTATTGGTCTCGTCAGTGGAAACCAGACCCAGAGGTGGTAATACTAAGGTGGAAGAGTAATGGAGAAGTCATATTTACCTATACAAGTTTCCAAAAAGTGAGACACCTTATTATTAAATTACTCTGGATTACAGAAATATGTTGAAAGTTTTTTACCACTTGGTTAGACTATAATAAATTTAGTTTAATCCTTTATTCAAGTGTAAACAAACAAAGTTTGCACCTGAAGTATCTTCAGGACTGAGGCCACTCGTGGTAAAGGTGGACTACGCTCTCATCACTTGTCTTAGTATCTCCCATAATGCAAAGCACAAAAAAGCACAAGTTGTGCTTTGCATTATGGGAGATACTAAGACAAGTTATGAGAGCTTAGTCCACCTTTACCACGAGTGGCCTCAGTCCTGAAGATACTTCGGGTGCAAACTTTGTTTTTTTACACTTGGATAAAGGATTAAACTAAATTTATTATAGTCTAACCAAGTGGGAAAAAACTTCCAACATCTTAATGGAGAAAACTGTAGAATTCCTGCAATTAGCACAGAAGTTAATGTAGTGAATGTTTTCAGAACGTATGAAATAGTTATGGTGAGACACTAATGAATGAGTAACTACAAGAGTCAGCAAAGTAGCAAGCAGAAAACAGTTTCCCAAGAAAGACATCAACAACAGAGACCTTGTCTAACTGTTTAAATGAATTGATTAATGTCTTAGATGTCTCGTCAGAAAATGATCCCAAATTTAGATGAAGATACATTAAGAGGTCAGTTTTAAATACTTTACATTATTATTACCACATACTATGCAACTGTGAAGGGAAAAAAAAAGCAAGACAGTCAACCTCAGATGCATTTTTGAAGAAACCTTCAAGTGAGTGAGCAATGGTGTCATTCAATTTTTTTTTTTTTTTTTTTTTTTTTTTTTTAAGCAGGACTTGCAAGTCTGCATGTACTATGGTCACCTAATACATCATAGCCACATGTTTAATTCTGGATTTGGTCAATTTATGATCTCTAAAGCAGAGTTCCCAGATTATCTAACCCTCAGTCCTTGTGGTAGTAACTGTGATACAGATTTCCAACTTTAGCAGGCCAGACTGAAATAAAAACAGCACTGAGAGCAATACCCCCCCCCCTCCATGCTCTATGAGATAGAAATGGAAGGTAAGACAGTGAGAGATGCACAGTGAGAAACTCACGGCAGCATGTTTCACTGTTCGTAGATTTTGTTGTTCAAGAGAAATAGCTCACATAATCGGCAAAACTGCAAAAACGTGGAATGAGGGGTTTCCCCTTAACATTAGGGCATCTTTTAAGTGGAATATTGATGAAAAGGAAAACTGCATCAAAAATGATCATAATATCTGAGTTATTTAAAATTAAATTTGGACAAAAGTTGTTTTTTTATATGGGGAGGGAGAGAATGAGTAAGGTCAGTTTTCTAGATAATATATATATATATATATATATATATATATATATATATATGAGTGGTGTCTTTGATTTCATTTCATTACTTTATGCTGGGAATTATTTCCATTAATTGTAAGTATAACCTTATCAGTTACAATGCCAGCAAAACACATTTTTGTCTTAACTCCCACAAAAAATAAGTTTTCCAGTCTTACTCTAAACAATATCCAAATATCAAGATAAAATGAAATTTCTCTTCTTGGAATTACTCTATTATTGACCTCTCTTGGCATAGGCACATTACAAGTACTGCTTCCTAAGCATCTATAATTAGGATTTGTCTTTCAACTCAAGGTGTTACTTTGTCTCCTGAACAGCTATTAACTCTATACAAATCTGTCCAGCTGTTGAATACTGTTCACACACTTCCCTACGAGCTCCATAAAATTACCTGAAAATACATAGGAGAGCAATCAAGCTGATAAATAATCCATCTAACACCAATTCACTCTACCCACTCTCACACAAACACAGTTTCTGCTGATTGCATCTTCCACAAATACTTCCACAGTCAATGGTCATCTGAACTGGCATCAATAATTCCTTCACCCTCTATTAAATCCATTGAAGCAAGTGTAGCAATTACTCAACATTTATTTATAATTCAACTCCAACCCCAGAACTAAATTGATCATCTTCCTCCTCATTTATCCCTTTTACTGATGCTCTCTGGAACAGTCTCCCACCTTATGTTCCCCAACGAATACAATCCACAGCTCTTCAGACAAAATGTGAATAAGTTCTTTCTTATCCATCCATAGTACTAATGTACTATAGGTTACCCAACTTCTTATATAGTATGGGATTAAAAAAAAGGGATAATGTTTTCGAGTCATTTTTATGACAATCCTAAAATTTATATGTATTTGTACCAGAAATCAAAGTTAATAACTTGGGCGCACTGCTTTATAAGAGGCAAATATGACAAACTTTGCCAAGATACAAGCTGCTACAATATGCATGTTGGTAGTCTCATACAAGAGAAGCGAGATATGCAGAAAATTCTTATTTTTAAATGATTTCTTCTTTTGCACTCTCTCTCCTCAGTTTTATAACTCTTTTAACAGTCTCCAAAACAGTTTCCCATCTTTGTGGCCATTTATCATCTATATTCATTCTGAGATCTCAAATAACTTTTGTTTGGATATTTTCAACTTACTAAGAGTACATGATAAAAGGCTCACAAGGGAACCTCATCTCAGATTTTTCACAATTACACATTACAGTCACATGATTCAGGTAATGGTGGAGGAAAGGAAAAACCAATCTTCTCATGAAACTCATACTTCTTGAGTTCAACGTACCGTTCTTAATTCCTCTACCCTTTTAGACAAATTCACTCACATTTCTTGTCTATCAATATTTTCTTCAGATTATACAATGGAATTTAAAGTCTGTGGTCTAGTATAATAAGTTATATCTCTGTTTTGCTACTAATGGACTGAAAAAAAAAAAAGCCACTCCTCACCCTGTTACCACTTCCATGGGCTCCTTCTTCCTGATCTCACATACAAAAGAACTCCCCAATGTCAACCCTGTAACTATCTCTCAACAGTTTCAATGTCCCAATCATATCACCTCTCCTTCTAATAACTAATCTCTGCAGTCTGCATGTTTTCAGTCTATCCTCATAGCTAATATTGTATAGCCTTGATATCATTTTTATCTGTCTCTGCAAACTTTCACTTTCCAAGGTTAATTTATCCTCTTCAAATCCTAGCAACCAAATCTGTGTCCTCCTCAGTATTTCAGCAATCCTCTGGGTTGCCTTCACCACCTTTTCAATATTTCACCTAAACTTGAAGTTTCCATCAATCATTACTACAAGGTCCCATGTCTCCTCCACTTCCTCTAGTACAGTTCTTCCTCAGAGTATGCCGGTTCCTATCAATCGATCCCAAACTTCAAACCCTATGTTTGGTTACATAAAACTGACATCACCATTCATTTGTCCATCTGTTCCCAGCTTCACATCATCTGCAAACCACAGAATATCTGAATCAGACCTGCAATCTATTGATATCATTGATATAAAGGTTAAACAACATGGGTCCAATAATGCAGTTCTCAATACAGCACTGAAAGAGACCTCCTTATAACTTCTAATTCCTTGATACTGCACTCTCATACATAACTCTATGATATCAGACAGCCAATCCAAGCCCATATACTGTATCTTAAACATCAGCTTATCGTGTGGCACCCTGTCAAATATTTTCGTAAAATTAAAACTTCATCAACTGCTCTTGTTACATTATTATAAAAGGAAGTTAGAATATTTAAACAAGAGCACCCTTTAACAAATTTATGCTGACCTCTACAGATAGCACACGCACACTTGATGCAATGGATTTATTCGGCTATCTGATATAATAAAAGAAACTTAAATGACAAACTAAGACAACTATCGATATAAAAAAAAAAGCTATTATCTTGAACACGGCTAGTTTCACCTTCCTAGAGGACTTCATTAGATGCATAACATGAAAAGAGAAATACAAAATAAACGGTGCTAGAAAACAACAGCTATAAAGTTACAAACGAATTGTTGACATGTGAAGCCATTTTGGATTCCACAGTATTGTTGAGCATGTTCATATAGGTATGATCTTGCATACACCAAAGTTGGATGGCTGGAGAGTAATAATCAGAGTGATTATAGTTTAGGTTAGTATTAAGGTGGACGATTAAGAACAGATTCTGTTTATTCGACAATTCTCTTGAGCTCATTATAGCATCTAAAAATATTTTCTGTCTTATCCCAGGTCACCAGATGAGTGGTAGCATTTTTGTTATCAGGTTAGCAATTAAGAACATGATTAAATACAATGGTGGCTATAGTTCTGCCATAGATGATGTCTCTCACATGCTCCTCTATATATAGTTCAATGGATTTTTCAGTCACGGTAAACTGCAGTTACACGAAAGATGGGTAAACCCCTGGATATTTTAAGCTGTCATGTTTTGGTTTTTTGCTGTACCAAGTGAGGAATAGAGTTTGTTTAGAGGAGCAAAAGAAGTGTGGATTTTATATTTTTTGCTAACTTTTGTGAACAGAATCTGATATATGGAAGAGAAATAAAACCTTCTATGTCATTAAAGTCATCAAATTTTATGTCGCCAGCCTGGTTGGCTGAGTGGTTAGCGTATCTGCTTTCCAGTCAAAGACTGCGGGTTTGAATCCTGCTGTGGGCATGGATGTTTGTGATTATCTGTGGAAATACTAGTGGTGGTGGGCAGTAGATGGCACTGCTGTAGTTGCAATTGGTAGATTGAGTGGTGGAGACAGAGTTGTAGAGTAGGTGGCCTCCCTTGATGAGTCTTTGGACTCCCTGGAGGTGTAACATAATAATAATAATTATTATTATCTTCAATACAACAAGCAGGTGGATTCAACAAGAACTTATTAATAGTCTTTTTACAATAACCATTCTTTTGAAAGGTTAGTAGAAGAAACTTTAGTTTTATGGTAATCTCTTCTTCTTCACTGATGAGGGAATGAGTACTTTTACCTAATGTAGAAATGATGAAAAGCATTTTGGGTGGGTAATGATGAGATTGCACGAGGTATCTGTTAGTATGTATCAGTTTGCTATAGGGTTAAATAAATTTCTATAGGGTCATACATTTTTCTGATACATGTGCAATTTTGGCATCCAGAAACGAGAGAGAACCATTCACTTACATCACCGTTAACTATTATATATATATATACACACATACTGCTCAAAACAATTAAAGGATATTTTAGTTTCTGTCAGATAATTATAAATTTCTGCAAATAATTATAACTTTGGGTATAATTATACATGAATAAATATTTCTTACTTATGGATAGAGTGTAATTGATGAGATAGTGTTTAAATAATCGATATTTATTACAAATTGTGTTACACCTGTAAATTATTTTTAAAACTTTATAATCTACTAGAAAACCAAAATATCCCCTAATTGTTTTGAGCAGTATATATATATATATACACACACACAGTAAACCCTCGATTTAATGGACTTCGGATTTAATGAACAAAATTTCCGGTTCGTATGTCACGTGAAAATTAACACCATTAATTTTAAAATGCTTTTAACCAAGATTTGCTTATAATTAAATTCACAGGTTATATTTTGTTATTAATTTCCTCTTATTTTTAACAAATTTTGGCAAATAAGCCATCATATGTTGGAACAACATTGTAGTAATTTAGCCGACATAAATGAGTCACTGCTCATAAAACATGTTCGGCGAATGATTAAAACGTGATCACACCAACTGCACTGTAATTGGTTCTTTTGTTGCATGGCATGACTTTCTGCGGCAGTTTTATTACACACATTTTCGTAATTTTAGGGAGTTAATTATAAAAAAACAGCAGAATTCAAAAGTTAAAAAAAAACTTCATAGTTTTTTTCAAAGCAGGATTACCTAAACCAAGCACCTCAACATCGAACATTAACTTATCTAAAAGTGTGAAAATTGTGTTAAAAATTGTGTGTAAAACAATTTTTTTGTTATTACAGTGCTAATATGGATAAAATTGCAGTATAATGTTACAGATATTTTTATTTTAAAAAAGTCCATACTTTTTTCTACTCTTACCTGTCAATGTCATTATCAACACTATACTGAAATTTCAGAGGAGTAGATCTGTAATACTTTATTTCTGATATAACCAAAATGATGATCAGAATGAAACTAAGAATGGAAACTAGAAAATAAAATAAATGTATACATTCTAAGTAATTTTTGGATACATCTGATAAGTTAAATTATGTTTCTCTTAAATTATTATTAAAATTATACATATAATAACATAAATAAGTTCATCACTTAATCTTCAAGTGCATCCATTCCATTTTTCTTACTACCAATTAAACTGGAGAAAAAACATCTTATGCACTTCTTCCTCTGCATTTCAGAACTGTCATATATCCTAGCAAAATATGCAACTGCCTTTTTCCAAAATTAGTAATGCTGTTTCCTGATTTGGGTGAACACTATAACCACTTATATATAATCAGAATTTTAAAATATATGAGGTTATAATTTACAATTTTCTAACAGAATTTTTATATAATACTATCCAGATATAAGATTGAGTCAGCATCCCATCTCTTCAAGTATTCCCCCTCAGAGAGAAAGAAATAAAAAATTCTAAGATGAAAGAATCATGACAAAAAAAAAAAGTTCTGCTTCAAATTTATGCAGATCTATCTGCACTGTTTTAAGCACTTTTGATCAAAGCGTGTTTAAAGAATCTGAGAATACTAAGTAATATTAAGGCTATATGTAGCTGTAACATGTATGCCAAAAACTCAAAGCCATGAGTGAATTAATATCTGGTTCCTTATTTCGTGATATTATTATTATTACTACCTAAGACCTCATGGAGTCAAAGACTCATGTGGTAGGTCCTTTTATCATACACACAGCTCATCATACCGTGTCTTAAACACACTCAAACTCCTTGCAGACACCACACTCTCAAGAAGCATTCCAATCATTTACAACTCTACACGAAAAAAACCTGCCTCTCACTCCCCTACTCACACCCTCTTTATACAGTTTCCAGGGATGACCTCTGGTTCTCCCCTGATCTCCCACTATTCTCTGTAGAACTTCTCCACCATTGATCCTATAACAACCCCTTACCAACTTGTAGGTCTCTATATCTCCCCTCTTCCTCCTGTCCACCAGACTCTGCAAATTACATCTTCTCAATCTTTCCTCATACTCGACATTCCAGAGGTCAGAAACTACCTTAGTCAGTCACCTTTGGACCCTTTCCAACATCTCTTCATCCTTCTGAAAACCCGGGGACCAAATCTGGGCACAATAGTCCATGTGTGACCTAATCAAAGCCTTATACAACAGAAAATTTCTCCCTACTTCTACATGCCAGTGTCCTCCGCATCATTCCCAGAAGCCTTTGTGTTGTCTTCACAATTTTGGCTATGTGTCCCCTAAATTTTAGATCCATATCCACTATCATCCCCAGATCTCTTATTTCCTCCACCTCCAAAAATATAACCTCACCAAGCATAAATTCTGCATCCCATCTTTGTTTTCCAAATTTTAAAACCTTACATTTTGCAACATTGAACTTACAACCCCATTTCCGTGCCCAATCACTTAATTTATTCAAGTCTTCTTGTAAGACCACAACATCTTCATTACTCTTTACGTTCGTCCCAACTTTGCATCATCTGCAAACAACTGAATATCTCCATCCAAATCTTCACCAATATCATTAATATAGAAGTTAAAAAGTAATAGCCCTAAAACAGACCCCAGAGGCACTCCACTAGTGACTTTCCTTTTTCTGGATATCACACCCCCCATACACAACTTGTTGATACCTATCAGATAGCCAGTCTCCAATCCAATGCACTAATCTAATATCAAACCCCATCTGCTCTAGTTTGACTGTCAACTTATCATGAGGTACTCTATCAAAAGTCTTTGCGAAATCCAAGTGTATTACTGTGTATCCTTCTCCTCTGTCCAAGGAAACAGTCACTTTATTGTAATAAGTAAGTAGATTACTAAAACATGACCTCCCTTTAGCAAATCCATGCTGTCCATCAAAGATAATACCATTGTTGTCAACCCAACTCTGGATCCTAGTTCTCACAAGCTTCTCCAACAACTTAACCACAACACTTGACACACAGATACTCCTATAATTTGAAGCTTGAGTTCGATCACCTCCTTTATGAAGTGGCACAATCTTGCCCTCCTTCCACTACTTAGGAACTTGACTGAGTGAAAGACTTGTATTAAAAAAATATGTCAAGGCAGGTGTCAGCTCCCTGGCACATTCCTTCAGAATACGTGGTGATATATTATCTAGTCTCACAGCCTTATTAACATCTAGTTTACTCAACTCCCAATACACCTCTTGCTCACTTACAGTCAGTCTCTCCTCTCCATCATTAACTGCTCTCAATTTTCCAATGAAGTCACATTCACAAGAGTGAAAGACCGTTATGAACTGCTCATTAAGTATCTCCACCACACATTCTGCAACAGCTGTCTTTATACCATTTTCTTCAATCAATGTCATACTTCCATAATCATTCTTTCTTTTGCTGGCTACATGAACTCCTTAGGATTTTTTTTGGCTTCATTAGCTAACTGCTGTTCATAGTTCTCTTTAGCTACCCTCACCAATCAAGTCACCCTCCTTGCCTGGTCTTTGTAGACCTCATGGAATTGGTTATTTCCAATTCTCTTATGCTGCTTCCATATTACCCTTTTTCTCTGTATCGCATGCTTAATCTCTTTATTCATCATCACACCTACCTTATTTAACCTTCTCACCCTTGGAATACATTTAGACATTGCATCTACTAGACAGTTTTTGAAAATCCCCCAAGCTGCATTGATCTCTTTCCCAGCTAACTCCTCATTCCATGCTACACCTGCAAGCTGTCTCCTGAGCTCTTCATAATCACTCCCCTTGTAGTTCCACTTATACCCTTTTCTCTCAGAGGTCCTCACACTGCTGACAACCACCTCATGGTCACTCTCACCAATTGGTGGATGATTTGACACCTCATTTATAATTACATCCTCTGATGAAATGACCATATCCAAGACCCTCAATCCTTGTGTGCCCTCTGTTACATGCTGTCTGAGGTAGTTATCCCTCAAAAACTAAAGAAACTAATTTTCTTTACTTCTAGTTGCTATCTCATCATTCCAGTCTATACTGCCATAATTAAAATCACCCATAATGATCACCCTTTTCTTATTTGCCTGGCCAATTTGATTATACATTTCATTATCACCACCATCCACATGGCCTGGTCTATAACAACATCCCACCAAGTATTTGATTCCATTCACCTCTATCTCACACTATACTGCCTCAAAACCACTGGCACTATTTCCCTCCTGCATCTCTACCCTGTATGGACATAACTCTTTCTCTATCATTAATAGCATTCCCCTCCCTTTTTACCCCTTCTATCCTCACGAAACACATCATACCCTTCCATCTCTATTCCTGTCAGGATGTCATCCTCTTCCAACCATGTCTCACTTATTCCGACAATCTTTGGGTGAACAGACGCAATTAGTGCAACCATTTCATCTGCTTTGTTTCTTATACTTCTAGAATTTGTATACAAACACAACAGCTCATTTCTGGATCTACAGCTAGTTCAACTAATACCACTTGTTATGTCATTACTTTTTCTCGTTGAATTTTTAATGATTTTACTACTCACTTATACAGTTATTTCTCTTCTGGTTTCTGTAATATGTTGTCAATCAAAACCAGTAATTCAGCTATCACTTTCTTTTCCTTGATCAAGCTATGATTCGGGCCATTCCTAAGTTTAGTCACGTATGTTTCTTTCATTCATTAGAGGCTTTGTCTAAATTTGGGATAAAGCCCTTAATTTTACCTTCTGAGACAGTCTCCCTGTTAAATATTGACGAATTTATATTATGCTGCATCAGTCAATACAGAGGATAGATGAGACTCTTATCCAAGGTGGCTCTCTCAGAATAATACACAGTAATGGATGTTCTAAACACTCTTACTTAACTCATTCTACTCACTAATTCAATTCACCTATTTCACTTTGCTTTTGCATGCAGTCGTGACCCGTAAATTCCAATTATACTCCTGTGTCCCTGCCGCTAAATTCTGTAATTTTTTTATGAGTATCAATTCAAATTCATATGACAGGCTGATCTCAGGTAAATGAAATAAAACATATTTATTGAGGTCTAAGAATTACACATGAGAATTATATCAAACACATGGTTAACTTAATCACTTTCCTAGTAAAATTTAGATATTACTAACACAATAGGACATGAGTAATAACTTGCTCCACAGAGTTATCCATAAAATGTACAAATTACTAGCTTAAATTATTAGATTTTCAATCATTCTCAAGTCACCAATCATATCTCACAATATATCACAGTTAATTCACATACAGATCCCTTCCTGGGAGACTTTCTTCAAATAGGGACAGGTCACTGCCAAATGTGGTAATCTCTCAAGTTCTCTATCAAATGTCCACACATAAATTAACATATAGAGTCCATTCATATCTCTAACTGGAAATAAGATTTAAACATTCTACATTATAATCCCATGGAATGACTTTCTTCTATCAGCAGTCTTGTCTAGACATCAAGGAATTTTGTAGGCCATCGTCCACAGGGTCACTTACGATGACTGCACGGCCTGGTCTCCCCGAGTCGATAAGGCGATGTGCTGCTCTGGTCTCTCTCTGGTACCGCTGACGTTCATCTGTATGCTTAGCTGCTCTGCTATGAAAGCTAGCTAGCACTGACTCACAAGCTACGGTAGAAGACTCATGACTTCTACGGCTATGGAATCACCCCGTTGGCGGAGGGAGAGCCAATGCTCAAGAGCGCAGGAAACAGGAACCAAAAGATCTCAAGAGGGGGGGGGCAAAACCCTTTTATACCACCTCCTTTGGCGCCCTCTCTTCGCTACGTTTTTACCACACAGTACTCATCTATCTCACGTAGCATTTTTCCAAGAATGCGTTCGAGCTTCGTTTTCGATATATAAATTCTCCTTTCCTTAGGCCATAAGTTATACTGGACGGCTAAAGCGTGACCTTTGGACCGTAGCCTACATTCAACTTACTCTCATACACTACATAGGATAGGATATTCTAATTTAACTACAATTTTATATAAATTCCCCTTTTTGACTCTGTACAAAATAGGTTAAGTTTCACATTTCTTCAGTTCTGTTTTAAAGTTATAATATACATATTTATTTCCTTGCCAAAGTACAAGTTTCTCTGCCTACAATTAGATTTGTTAGATCCTGAATGAATTAATCTTTTATCCAAATTTTGATCATTCAGGACATAACACACACTCGATGTGATCTCTCCATGCTCGACTGGGGCCATTTCCCTTTCTGCTTCTTCATTTTAGAACCCCCTTCAATTCCAACCATTTCCCTCCGATCCCAGGTTATCCCATTCCTTTCCTGTCTACACATGCTCTCACCTCCTCTTGGAGCATCCACCTTTCTCACGCTGTGTACCCCTGTCCACCCTGAGCCTCCCCGTTTCCCTGCTCCTCTTGAACACTCATCATTCTCTCATTTTCTATACTCATTCCACCCACTTCCCCATTCATAACCACCTCTTCAATCTCTCCCGTCTTACTCTCCTGCTCTTCCACATCACTTCCTGCTTGATCCGATTCATTCTCTCTACTCACTCCTCTACCTTCCAGCAGCAGTCTCTCCAAGCGACTCAACACCATAACCACTCAAATGCAGTCCATTGCTCCCATACAGCTCACTTCGTCCCTCAAACTCATTCCACACATCAACAAACTGTACTCCCGTCTCCTCACACATTTCAGCCAGCATATTCATAATCCTTGCTCTCTGCCTCATTTTGGTTTGCCATATGAAGCCACACAATCTGCCATAGGATGTAAATCTATTAGCCATACAATCTGCCATGAAGGATGTAAATCTATTATATGATGGTGAATTAAGGGTTAGATAATATGGGAACCCTATTCTAGAGATAGTACATTTTCAAGCTTCCACATAAGTAGGATGGTTAGTTATTTTGTTTTTATATGCATATATTTCCACATATATACATTTCCTCATATATATATATATATACACACACACACACACATATATATGGAAACAGAAACCAAATGGTAGGAAGTCAGTTGAATAAATTTAGATGGAATAAGAGAGAAATTAGTCGAAATACCAAATTGGCTATAAACAATACAGTGTTGAAACTAATATTAACTTAAAGATCTGAGAGTTGGGTAAAAAATAAAGCACTTGGTTAAAAACTGGAGACCACCACAGATATGAGAATTCTGAAAAAGATTAGGAGAGTGAACAGATGGCATCAATGGCAGAATCATATTAAAATGAAGATATCAGCATAAAAGTTAACGTTAGAATTTAGGAATGTGTTAGCAGAGCACACTCAGTGGTATGCTCACCTAAACAGAATGTGAAAGGTTAGCAAAATAAGTGTTTTTTGCCTGGATGGCAAGAAAAGATACAAAGGAAGACCAAGATTTAGGTGGGTTGATACAGTAAGTAGTACCTTAGAAGACCAAAATATAAGATCTGACAATATTATAATTGTGACAGAAAACAGATTAATTTGGAGGAAACTGTCAGCAGGAAGTTAGTAATGTAGCCTTTTTGTGTAGTACTATCATAATATTTTATAACCTCTCTTGAAGGTACATATGTGGTATTTGATGAGTATATATATATATATATAATTTATTTTTTGTTTTTTTAATTTTTCCCCCTCAATGGTTTGGCATACAATGGTAGAATTATTTTCTTGTGTTTTGCATAATCCTTTTTTTTATTATTATTTTTTCATCCTCCCATGCCCACACCCCATGCTTATAACAGCCTTCCTCTTCCAGTGTACTTGCAAACAAGGGCAATCTGCAACTCATTAAAAAAATAAACACATAAATAAAATTACATTTTTGTTCCTACTGCTAATCTGACATACTATACGTCATGTAACCACTCTAGAAATGATATTTAAAAAAAATAAATAAAATGAAATACACATATGAGATGTGTTATAGGTTCTGAAGTCTTTGATTTGTGGTTTGAAAACCAAACCTTGGAGATTCAGTGGCAAACCCAAAAGAAAACTGATTGATTCAGCCAGAGAGGCATGTGGATGGTTAATCTGCAAGGATAGAAAAATCAGAACTCGATGGTGGAATCAGGAAGTTAAAGAAGCAGTCAAAGAAAAGAAGAAAGCATAACAAAAGTTCCTAGTAAGTAAGTCACCTTGTGCTCTTAGGGAATATAGAAAAACAATGTAAGAAAGCAAAGCAGCATTGTGTAAAATTAGCAAAACAAAAGTCATGGGAAGACTTCAGTAAGAATATTGAAAACAAATATCAGAAAGGTCGTAAAATATTCTGGAGGCTATTGAAAAAGCACAGAAATAGAGGAAAGAGTATTGTGTTAGATCCTGAATGGACAATTTTTTGAGAAATTATTCATTCAGAATCTAACATGAGAATTTAGCTAACTCTGATAATACTTGGTTGACAGCATGCAGTTCTGAATTTTGTTGTAAAGGAATTTATGTGATAACATGTAAAACGCACTAGAAAAATCTTATAGTTGAAAGTTAAACTGAAGGATTATAGGATTAATGAATTTTAATAAGGAAATTGTAGTATAATCTTGTCCCATTAAGCTGTCTTAAACTTAATAAGTCGCCAAAGAAGTTAAGAGTATACGAGTGCAAAGGTCGAGTTACATACGCACGTATCAGCCGTAATGCTGCCAGCTACAACGTACGAGGAATATGACCAAGCGGGATTCCTGGAATACAGCACCTAACGGCAGCTAGGACTTGGAGGATCACCTTAGGGGCATGAAGACGAAGAAATATAAGCGAATGCGAGCGATAATGCGGGGCTTTTTTCTGGTTGTTCCCCGACTTCACTTCGAGGATTCCTGACTAGCGGATGGAGTAGTCAAGGACTGACTAGCAGACGGGCACATTCTCTGCTCCCACTCAAGTAGGAGCAGAGAATGCGCTGTATCAAGGCAGTGAGAAGTTTGAGTCTGGGAAGAATGTAAAACGGACGGCGTAGTCGTAAGCCCATTGCGGAAGCAACCGATTGAAGGACCCGAAATACACGTGGCCATTAACAGACCTTCGGAAGAAAAAGATTGGGTAACATAAAGACCTTTACTATGTTTGAATGAACAGAATTTAGTGTTAGATCATATTAAGTGGACAATTCATAGTGGACTATAATAAGGATTTGTAATTTGAGATAGAGTGATTCTGATAAACAAAGGAATGTCAAGAGTGAAACTTTAGCTGCATGTGACTGAGATTATATGTGAATTTGAAATTTTGTAGATGAATTTTATCAGAATAGTAATGGGTTGTGAGATGTATTTTAAAGTAGCATGAAATGAGAGTTTGGTTTTTGAGTAACATAATTAGCTAGATTTAATGTTTTATAGTTTGTGTAAGATTACCAAGTTAATCTATGAGTGTTCTGTTAAATTAGTATTGAGTAACTAACTTAGCAAGAGATTAGCTTGATTCGAGAATTCAAATTACCACTTGCAAAAATTTAGAACTATAGCAGGAGGGAATTTAATGAGAGTGTTAGAGTAAAATAGATCATTGGCCACGACTGAAATTAGAACCAGTATCTATTTAGTGTATATTAGAATGAATGGCAATTAACCTAGGAATATTCCCTGAATTTTGAATAAGCTCATATTATAGGACTCTGGCTGGCGCAGCAATAAAAAATAAATTTGCCAGTGTCCGAAAAGGAAGCATTCTTAGGTGGAGTTAAGTAAGGCATTCTTAGGGGAGTATATTAGTATATTATATATAACGAAAGTATAAAGAAAGCAAAAGAAGATATAACAATAGCGCAGCAAGTAGGATTTTAGATGAGTAAGGTTTGAGTAAGTAAGAAGATAAATAAGTACAAGTGAATAAGTTAGAAATAAAACAAATGAGCATAAAGGTAAATAAAGATATAAAATAGTAATAAAATAAATATATAGAGAGAAACCAAGTTTTTAACAATTGCTAAAGGAATTAGAGATAATAAGGGGAATATGAAAACAAAGATATAATTAAGATAAAGATATTCTTGATGTGTGAGAAATTATTTTGAAAGATTGCTAAATGAAACAGGCAGCGATATTATGGTGGTAGAAGACACTCAACAGGAATGCCATCTGGATCATATATCTGTACTTGAAGCAGAAAAAGCTATCACAAACTTGAAATGTGTAAAGGCAGCTAGAGGATAATATTCAACTAGAAATGCTAAAATATGGAGATATAAAAGTTTTACAGTGGCTACATTGCATAATTCAGAAGGCCTAAGTCAGAGGGTCGAATTCTGGATGAATATGAGAATTACAGAGGAATATCTCTGTAATTACAGGATAAGTGTTCCTGGTAAGATTTATGCAAGTATTCTTGAAAAATGGCTAAGAAAAATTGTGGAGGAGAAGCTTGGAGAAGAACAAGCTGGGTTCCGGCCAAACAGAGTTGTCAGGATCAGATTTTCAAGTTGTACAATTCAATGTACAGTAGACTCTCGACTATCCAGTCTAATGTGACAGAAGGGCAGGCCAGATAACACAAAGCCGGATAGGCCAGAGTTCTAGGCCTACCTTTTCACACAAATGTGAAAAGGTAGGCCTAAGATGAAAGAGTCAAAACTTACAGTTTTTAGTTTTTGAAAAAGTCCTTGATAGATGACTGCTTCACCCTTTTAGCCCTCTTCCACGACGCAATGTCCCTCCACTTACACAAGCAGATGATATCAGCTGGCGTCGCTTCCTCCTGCTCACTAATGTGCTGCAGCGCTGCCTCAATTGTCTTGAACCCTTCCGAATGTGGGATGAGATTTTTCCTGTCATCTAAGGATGCCTCCTCCTCCTCCTCTTCTTCTTCCTGTGTCGCCCCATACATTAACAAACTGTATACTCCTGTCTCCTCACACATTTCAGCCAGCATATCAACCATAATCCTTGCTCTCCATTTCCACAGTATCGTTGTCAGTTATTTCATCAACTTCATCGTTTGACATCCATTCTGTAATGTCCTCTGCCTTGACATCGTCACAGCTCGGTACATTTTTGAGCAATGAAACAAGTTTCTTGTTTTCATCTTCCACTTCGGTTTCACACATGGGTTCAAGGTTGAAATGTCCACATTCATGGTTCAAAAGAATTTTCCAAGACTTTACAAGTGATATGTTTCGAATCTCTTCCCATGCTTCGGCCAACCACTTTATGATATCTAGCAAGTCAATCTTTTTCAGAGTGGTTATGCAGTCTTCATTATTATCAATCACTGATATCAATGAACTGAGAAGATGGCGACGATACTTTTTCGTTAGCATTTCAAGGACACCCTGGTCCATCAGCTGACAAACAGCAGTCACATTGGGTGGTAAAAATAAAGCTTTGATGCCTCCATCTGTGAGTTCGTCATTGGCAGGATGCGAAGGTGCGTTGTCAAGAAGTAGCAGAGTTTTTCCCAGCAAATTGTTGTCTTTCAAATGTTTTTCTATAGTCGGTACGAATTCATTTTGGAACCAGGTTTTAAAGATTTCTGAATTCATCCATGCTTTCTTTTTGTGTGTGTAATGTAGAGGTAGTGATTCCTAATTTTTCAGTTTTTTAAAAGCACTAGGTTTCTTTGATTTTCCTATTAACGTAAGCCTAAGCTTGTGGTTGCCGGTTGCATTACTGCAAGCCAAGATGGTGACTCGTTCCTTGCTTTTCTTGTATCCTGGTGCAGCAGCTTCTTTTTTTGATGCAAGCGTTTTTGTAGGGAGTATCTTATAATTTAAACCGGTCTCATCGCAGTTGTACAACTGCTCCCCAGAAATTCTCTCCTTTTCAATAAGCTTAAAAAGATAGTCTATGAACAAAGGTATAGCCTCTTTATCAGAGGATAAAGCCTCCCCACTTATGGTAATCTGGCGAATACTGAATCGTTTTTTCCACCAATCTAACCATCCATCACTGGCATTAAATTCTGAATCTTCTTCTTCTACATGTATTTGTATTGTTTAAATACAAATTGCGATGTTTTTTCCTGCAATATCAGCCCAGTAACAGGCAAGCCTTTTCCTCTTAAGTGTTCATGCCACAAAAAAAAAGCTTCCTTAATTTCTTTATGCTTACCTTTCAGCATCGTTTTTCTTACTTTATTCCACTTCCACTTGCTTGGGCAGCACACCACTTTTCAATTTCTGCTCGATTTTTCTTCCAGTCTCCAACTGTACTTTTCCCGACTCCTACCTCCGAAGCAATAGTTTTTGCCGTTACCCAGGAGTCTAGTTGCTTTATAGCACATAGTTTCTCCTTCATAGTTACTACAACCCTTTTTTGTTTATCACCCATTTCGTAATCTTTAATAAAAAAACAACAAAGCACACCAAACAACAATTTACTAATGTAACCAGGAACAGTGGTAAACGTATTCTGCACTTGTGGACATCCGATACACAACTGACGAAGCGGGGAAATCCGCACTTTGCATGTCTCAACTTGTGTTATGCACATGGCACGTAGGAGGATTGTAGCAGACGCCCACTTGCAATGTCTTGGCAAAGTAAATTACAGTAAGTATTCCTCATTTCATCACGGAGAATTACTGTATTATTATAATTCTCTGTGATAAAATCCGGGCTCCGAATAGTACGGAGGCCAGATAGTCGAGAGTCTACTGTATAGTATTATACAATACAAATCAAGTTGTACAATTTAATGTACAATATTATACAATACAATTCAAGATGTACAATATTATACAATACAATTGAAGTATTACTATCATTTTCTGTTGGAATTACACTTATTTTTGGCTATTTATTTTGTTACAGTTAAGAAATGTTTCCTTATATATACAAATAGAGTAAAATAGATTTCGGATAGTTTTCGTAGTTTATAATAAGTTCTGGTTTTAGTGATAAAGTAAGTTAGTTTGTGTATTTATGTGTAACCAAGGGCCGTAGCCATACTGGTTACTAGAGAATTAAATTAGTTCGAAACAGTCACTGCGAATCCAGTGACCGTATCTATGAGGGCTCACCTTACACAGTTTGATTTGATGTACATGTTAATATATTAGTCTCCTAAGTGAACGAACTAGTTAGTATACTGGTACCTTAATTGGATATGCTATGTGAGTTATAATGATCTCTTATACTATACGTTTAAAGTAATTGTCAACATTGTTTAGTCCCATGAGGTAGTCTCTCAATCTTTTTCTAAATGTATAAGCTGAGGTTATAGATTTGATTTCATTTAGGAGCTTATTGTAGCTGCTTGTCGCTAAGTATTCGAAGGATTTATGAAACATTTCTTTGTTTGCCTGGGTACCACCAGCATGTTCCAGCCGCAGCATAATCCATAGTCCAATAAACTTTCAGCCTTCTTTTTAAGTATAATAGGCAACCATAGAGATGTAGTTTCTGTAGTGGTAGAATATTATGCATGACAAATAAATCATTGGTTGAATGTGCAAAGTTAGTAGTGGTAATGGCTCTAATTATTCTGTTTTGTATTCTTATTAATTAATGGAAGCAGATTGTTGTAATAATCTCCACCCCAACAGGTGATGCCATATTGCAGTGAGGAATTTACCCAGGAATAGTATAAGCATCTTAAGAATGCTGCATTTACAAATTTTTTTAACATAATATATTTTATTAATTATAAACCTAAACTTATTTGTTAAGAAAGTGGTGTGGGAGTTCTACTTCATATTGCTATCGATATGGAGGCCCAACCACTTGACTGATTTTGTTTTTTTGATTAAGCTGTAGTTACAATTTAGGATGTCACCACATTTCCTTTCATGCCATTTTATGGTTATATCGTGGTCTTGCTTTTCTGTTAGTCCCCTAAGTGAAAGTAACGTGAAGTACATATATCTCGTTTTATCGGTATTAATTTTAAGTCCATTATTGCTAAACCATTTACTTAGTTTTAACATATCACTATTAATCCGATTCCGATTTTTTAGATCTTCAAGGGTTGTTTCAGTGTATATTAATGTCGTGTCGTCGGCGAAGGATATCGTTTTGCCAAAAAGTTTGTATTTACATAAATCATTAACATATGTTAAAAATAGGATGGGTCCTAGTACAGACCCTTGTGGGACTCCATATTTTATTATTTTTGTTGCACTATGGAATGTGCCATAGCTGGTATATTGTTTTCTATTATTCAGATAGGATCTGAACCAGTCATTAGTAATTCCTCTGATGCTGTATTTGGACATTTTCAGTAGGTCATGATATATCGAATGCCTTAGATATATCAAGAAAAACGGGTGCTGTGTGCATTCCTTAATTTATTCCACTACAGACCGTTTTATGAAACTCCAATAACACTTTTTCGATGTGGTATTCAGATCTAAACCTATATTGATTAGTTGTGTAAAAGGATATTATATTTAGATAGCTATTTAAGCATTTTTTTTATTATAATTTCAATAACCTTTGAGATTGTTCATGTTCTTAATGGATTTTTTACAACACTCAAAAAGAATTAAAATAGAATTTAATACTTCCTATATTTCGTCCTAGTCACTAGGACATCTACGGGGATTATAAAAACAATTAATGTAACATATACACAAATAACAAACAATACTAAGCCCAACCATGTGGGTGACACTAAAGTCCTATCTAGGTAGAGCGCCCTCTAAGGGCAGTAGTAGGTGGCCTGGAATGTAAGGTGGGAACTCTGGTGATGAGTGTTTCCCAAATCTTCGGAAGCTTAATGCAACCGTATTTATTGAGATTTGGTTGGTTTTTGAAAGCTGCTGCTGCTTGTAAGAAAAGTCTCTCTTTCTTGAATTTGCTGTGGTGGAGCATGGTGATTTTCTTCCATGATACCCTGTGGGTGGTGTCCAAAACATGGTCAGCCAAGCCTGAATGGCCATAGTTGTGTTTGAAGATGTACGACTTGTGTTCCTCTAGACGGATGGATGCTGATCTGCCTGTCTGTCCAAAGTACGCCAGCTTACAGGAACAGGGTACTTTGTAAACTCCAGGCAGAGAGAGAGGAGGGAGCTGATCTTTCGTAGAACGGATAAGGGTAGCAAGTTTGCGGTGGGGCTTATATGCTGTGTGTGTAGGTTGTACTGTTTTAGTATCTTGGCTATTTTTTCGGATGTGCCACGGATGTAGGGTATGGTGATGGCATTTTTAAAATCTTGTTGACGAGAAGGACGGGGAATGGGGGAGGAGTTGATTATTTTTTTGATACTGTGATCGCTGTAGCCATTGGAGAGGAAAGTGCTGTGTATGTGGTTAAGCTCAGTAGTGAGGGCGGTTCCACTGGAACAAAGATTGTGGGCTCTCTTGGTAAGGGTTTTAATAATGCCATATTGTTGAGAGGGGTGGTGGTGGGAGAGTTTGTGAATGTATCTGCCTGTGTGTGTGGGTTTTCTGTATACGGTGAAGGTAAGTGTATCATTAGGCAGGTGTGTGACTAAGGTGTCTAGGAAGGGTAAACAATTGTTCTTTTCCTTTTCCATAGTGAACTGGATTCTTGGATGTAGACTATTGAAATGACCAAGGAAGGATTCTAACGTGTCTGGGCCATGAGGCCAAATAGAGAACACATCATCTACATATCTTAGCCAGATAGAAGGTTTGAGTGGGGCTGAGTCTATGGTTCGTTTTTCGAAATCTTCCATATAGAAATTGGCAAGGGGGGAGGGGTGAGAGGGGGGAACCCATGGCAGTTCCCTCTATCTGCTTGTAGATTTTGTTGTTCCAAGAGAAATACCCAGAGTTAATGGCAAAGGAAAAGAGATCTAAGATGTCAGAGGGAAAAACGTTTTCTAAGAGAGATAAGTTGTCAATTAAGGGAATATTGGTAAACAAAGAGGAGATATCAAAGCTTACCAATATGTCTGTCTTATTCAAGGTTAACTTTTCTGTGAGGGCTTTAAAGTGGGTCAAGTTTTTTATATAGGAAGGGGACCTTCCGGTGGGGGGATCAGAGAGTTGGCCAGCTGTTTAGATAGTCTATAGCAAGGTGCATTGGTGGCATCTACTATAGGCCTGAGTGGGGAATTGGGTTTGTGGATTTTTGGTAAACCGTATATTCGGCGGGGACGGGAGCGGAAAGGTTTAAGTTTTTTCTTCACGTCAGGGGGCCAGGAAGATACTTTTTTGAGTAAGATTTTTAGTTTCTTAGCTTGTGTTTTTGTGGGGTCGTGTTCTAGCGGGATGTAGGTAGCGCGATTGCGGAGGATAATGTTCATTTTATGATTGTATTCACTGGTATTAAGAACGACTGTGGCATTACCCTTATCCGCTCTGGTGATGACGATACTTTTTTCTTTACATAGTTTCAGGAGAGCTGTACATTGGGCATATGATAAATTACTTTTTGGCGGCGAAGAATGCACGAGGATGTTATCTACGTCAAGTCTGATGTTGTTAGCTATCTCCGACGGTAAGCGACCGATTCCCTGTTCGATGTTCTCCATTACGTCAAGCACTGGCACTTCCTTCGGAGCGACGGCAAAATTACGGCCGAGGCAAAGGGCGCTGATTGCATCATCGTTGAGCCTTTTGGAAGAGAGGTTTATTACTGTCTGGAGCAGTTGAATTTGTGATTGTGGTTTGTTTTTCACAAGGTTGCTATATTTCTTGATGTGTTTATTTTTTGGAATTCTCTCTGTGCGGAAGTTTCCGAAATGCCAGAGAGAATCGACCAAAGTTCAGGGTTAAGAACGGTGGAGAGCTCCGAATGTAAGGAGCCAATGGCGGCGTTCGTCACTGCGAGGGTAGCACGTGTAGAGGCGATTTGCTCACAGAGTAATGCCCGGCTGGCACGGTTAAAAATGCCATCACCATACCCTACATCCGTGGCACATCCGAAAAAATAGCCAAGATACTAAAAAAGTACAACCGACACACAGCATATAAGCCCCACCGCAAACTTGCTACCCTTATCCGTTCTACGAAAGATCAGCTCCCTCCTCTCTCTCTGCCTGGAGTTTACAAAGTACCCTGTTACTGTAAGCTGGCGTACTTTGGACAGACAGGCAGATCAGCATCCATCCGTCTAGAGGAACACAAGTCGTACATCTTCAAACACAACTATGGCCATTCAGGCTTGGCTGACCATGTTTTGGACACCACCCACAGGGTATCATGGAAGAAAACCACCATGCTCCACCACAGCAAATTCAAGAAAGAGAGACTTTTCTTACAAGCAGCAGCAGCTCTCAAAAACCAACCAAATCTCAATAAATATGGTTGCATTAAGCTTCCGAAGATTTGGGAAACACTCATCACCAGAGTTCCCACCTTACATTCCAGGCCACCTACTACTGCCCTTAGAGGGCACTCTACCTGGATAGGACTTTAGTGTCACCCACGTGGTTGGGCTTAGTATTGTTTGTTATTTGTGTATATGTTACATTAATTGTTTTTGTAATCCCCGTAGATGTCCTAGTGACTAGGACGAAATATAGGAAGTATTAAATTCTATTTTAATTCTTTTTGAGTGTTATAAAAAATCCATTAAGCCACATGATGTCCTCACAGCACTTAAGCCTCTACACACATAACCTTTGAGATTGTGGATAGTATAGATATTGGTCTGTAATTTTTTATTTAATTTCTGTTACCTCCTTTAAATAACGGTACAACTGAAGCAGTCTATAAGTGTTCTATAAATTTACTGTGTTCAAAGGATTTATTAATGATATTTGTAAACAACTGCAATTTGTATTTAATGACAATGTTTAGTTTTTTGACATTTATATTGTCACTTCCCATTTTTTTGCAATTTTTTAATCCGATTACTACACTCTTTACCTCTTCTTCGTTTGCTGCGTAGATACATGGAATTCTTAATTCATGGAAGACGACTCACTTACATTGTCCTTTCTATAGGGTCGAAACACAACTACCATAGTTAAAGTGGTTGTTCATTTTGTTAAATACATCGGTGATGTCATTGCCCTCTGGGAATTCACGTGTTTTGTGTTACCTATTATCATATTAACCAACCTCCATTCTTTACTTTTATTATTATTACAAGAAAGAAATTTCGATAGAAGAAAATGTTCTTTTGCCAGTTTTATTTTTTTCTTTAGGTGTTTAGTGAAATTTTTGTAGTCGTGTTCAAACATTAAATTGTAGGGATTTTTCCTATGCTTATGATAGAGCTTCTCTTTCGTCCTTATCATATTTTTAGTTCATCTGTTATCCAGTGTGTGTGAACATCCTTTTTTGTAGTAACTCTTTTGTGATATTGCGATTTGCTGTCTGCATATTTAATCATTTTGATAAATCCCTCATATAGCTGATTTATGTCTAATATTTTGGTTTGAGACAGTTGATGTTTTATGTAGTTCTCAAATTTATTATAATTGGCGCCTATTTCAAATTTTTTATGACTATCTGCACAGCTCGTGTCAACACTATTAGGTAAGGATAGTTTCAACAGTATCGAACGGTGATCTGTTATTTTGCTAAAGTAGATTGCAGAGGATACCTCACAGGCCATTCTGTTTCTTATGAATATGTGATCAATGCAACTTGCTGAGTTGTTCGCTTCTCTCGTATTGCCATTGATGTAAGCAAGAAACCCATGAGTAGATAATATATTTTTATATTCGTCAGTTTTACTATTACTCTTATAAAGGTCCAAATTTATATCCCCCACTAGTATGACATTGTTGTGTTTTAAGGTTTTTAGGACATTGTTTAGCTCTGATAGAGAGATATCAACTGGGCCATTGTGTGCACGGTATATAGCAAATATAAGTATATTCATTGCTGTGTCGTAAATCATTACAGTTTCAGCGCTTTGCGTTTTTGATTCCAGTCTATGAAATTTATAAATATTTTTTCTAGCACATAGAATTAATCCACCTGAACAATTATAGTCACGACAATCATAATATGTGTCGTAATCTGTGAGAGAATAACGATCAATCTCAAGTTGTTTGATCCATATTTCACTTAAGACTAGTACATCTATATAAGATTGGATTTCTGTGAAAAGTAACATTAAATTATCAAAATTTGACCTTATTGACCTAATATTGACATGATATATATTGAAATTCTTGGATGAGTTTGTATCAGTATTCAAAAAAATTTTTACAGAGGTTAAATTATATAGTTTTTTACAGTTTACAGTTGCATCAGAATCTAAGCTATTCATGTGGAATCTTAAATCCATTTAGGTCTTTATTGTTCCAGTTATTCATAGGTAACATTTAGATTTGCTGCCTTCTTTGACTGAGTTCGTCGAGGTCGTCCAGTGTTTTTATCCATACCACTTTTGAGTTGTCGTTCTTTCTCATGAATAGTTTAGCATCTCTTACCCATACATATCTGACTGCACCACTTGCTCTCTTTTGTTTTTGCTTCATAGAGGAGTTGCTAATTGAGTTTGGTCAAGTGTTCTTTTATGTAGAAGGGCACCGGTTTTAACTGTTCATCAAATTGTTGAGCTGTAATCTTGAGTTTTCTTGCCTCCATCATCCATTTAATGGGCAATTCTCTTTCTCCTGCTATTGCCCACTTCTTTATGGAGCACTTTGAACAACGTATTTTTGACAACATTTCTCCTAGACCTACTCATTGGTTCAGATATGTAGATGACATTTTTGCTATCTGGAATGGCCCTTCTGATGAACTACAACAGTTGCTATCTAAATTAAATGCACTTCATCCAAGGATCCAGTTCACCCTAGAAGTAGAATTAAATAGGCAGTTAGCCTTTTTAGATCTTTTAATTCTTCGCCAACCAGATGGTAACCTACATTTTTCAGTCTATAGGAAGAAGACTCATACAAGCCATTATATTCCGGCTGAATCTCATCATCTCAGTCAAAAGGCAGGAACTATTAAAACACTGGTTCATCAGACGATCTATTACAGAAAGAATTGCAATATATTATTTCCTCTTTTTTATCTAATATAAGAATTTCTTCATCAAAAGAGCTTTAAGTAGTTTTGATATGTCTTCCTCTTCAAATACAGAAGAAATAACGCATATTCCTATCCCTTATGTGTAAGGCATTAGTGAATGCATAGCAAAAGTTTAAAAACTACTAAATATTTTTGGTGCCTTTCAACCATTCAGAAAAATCTCCACCTTTTTCACTTCTCCAAAGGACAAGCTTCCACATCTCAGTTATCCAGGTGTCTACCAGATTCCTTGCTCTTGTGAATTATCTTATTTTGGACAAACAGGAAGATCTGCCTTTATTCGACTAGAAGAACACCAGTCTTATATTCAATACCTTGAACCTGAACATTCTGGACTTGCAGAACATGCCATCAATACTAGACATAGAGTTCATTGGAACAAGACAAGAGTCCTTCACAAAAGTTGGTTCCTTATAGAACAGTTTTATAAAGAAAAATGCGAAACTTTACTTTTCTTTTGTTCTTCTCTTTTTGTTTAAGTTAGGAAAGTTTTACTCTCCTAACTTAAACAGATCCGATGGTTATGTCTATCCCCTTTGTGGGAAATAGTACTTTATAAATCAGCTAATCTTTCCTAACTTTTTTAATTGTATATATATACAGGGTGTTCGGGATAAATTTGACAGTTTCGTAAGGAAAAAGAAAATCTTCTTTGTATCTATTAAATTTAATGAATTGACAAAAAAAATTACAGGCAGAGTTAATTACAATACTATCAACAAGATTTACTCAAAATAACCACCATTAGCATCGATCACAGCTTCAATTCTGCTTCGGAACCTCGAACAAGCTGATGCTACAGTCTCCCTGGGAAGGGCCGCAAAAACTGTTTTAATTTTATCCATTAACTGGGCTTTTGTATTACTGGAAGTGCGATTGGTGTCTTTTTCAACTGCGCCCCATACAAAATAATCCATGGGGTTAAGGTCTGGGGAGTTTGGAGGCCAAACATTTGGACTGGTGAAGTCGTAGAAATTTTCAGACAACCATTTTTGACTTTTCCCAGAGGTGTGGCAAGGGGCCGAATCCTGCTGCCATACATACGGCCTACCATTGGCTACCCTTGTTATCCAGGGCTTGACTACAGTTAGCAACTCCACGAACAAAGCCCGAATTCCAATGCCAGGGTTCTTCAACACCTGTTCCTGCAGATTTGCGAGGAATTCTGCTGTACGAACGCAATCAGATCGTCTGCTAGGGATCTTTCTTCTTGCTACATCCTCGTAGTCACCATTGCAAGTCTCTAGTTCATGCCTGATTGTTTTTACTGTATTCAGGGAGCATTGGGCAGCAGTCGTAATATCCTTATTTTGATGGCGGGCACGAATCATCATGATACAAGTTATTCTCTTCCATGATTCAGGTGGGTTCCAGCTATCCATCCTTTCTGACATCTTGTATATGAATGAAGAAGGGTCCAAACTTTTAAATGAAGAGAAGTGTGTGTTAATACATGTAACTTACGGAAAAATATAATTAACTATAAATATGTCAAATTTATCCCGAACACCCTGTATATATATATATATATATAATTTTTTTTAAAAAATAAGTTAGGAAATATAACGTGTGGACAGACTTATGTGTTCGTCGAACATGTTGTTTATTATTTTAACGGTATAATAGAACACAGAAACTAAGTAAGTAATTAATTTATTAACTTGATGCTGATATTTTGCTGGTGTTTTTTTTTTTTTTTTTTTCAGATAGAGCGCGCCAAAATCAGGACTCTAGTTTTTGTGTTGCTGCTACAATTTTGTTTAAGTACACCATGTTGTTTTAGTCTCGTGTATTGTGACAAACAGTGTTTTTGTGCTCTGAAGATGCTGGTTATAACACCAGCGAAATATCAGCATCAAGTTAATAAATTAATTATTTACTTAGTTTCTGTGTTCTATTATACCGTTAAAATAATAAACAACATGTTCAACGAACACATAAGTCTGTCCACACGTTTAAGGATTCTTCATGGAGACGATATCGTACGCAAGACATGACAATATGGTAAGTGGAAGTTGAAATTGGTGCGGCAACTAAACAGGTTAGCCTTCTTAAAGAGGTGCCGAGACACCAAATTAATACCGAACTGTTTTAAAATCAAAAACAAGTTCCACTCGGCCAAAGCCCAACGCATCTATAAACGAGCGAGTGTAGCGCTTTTACGTGAACAGATTAACACCACTCGCCTGGAATTAGCAAAAGCAAATGCAACCATCAGCGCATTACGAGAATCACTGCATAATATTCCTTAAATACGGAACTTTGGCAGATCTTAGAGAACATCACCGACGCAACGGTGATGTTCAAAAACCGGCACCAAAATAAGTTTGAAAATCTCCAACAACGGAACACCATACAACAACCGCAATTACAACAAGACCTCGTCGTCGTGAATCTATCGTCACTCACCTTAAGCAAAGAAGCCACGATTGCTTTAAGTCGAGGGCACAACTTTGCCATAACTCCCAAGCAAGTTCCAAAAGCCGAAATAATGCCGTCCATCGAACGAGGAATATACGACCTGCCTCCAACAATAGCTAACAACATACATTTAGATGTGGCCAACATCCTAATCAAGTCCAAGCCTCCCAAAAATAATATCCCACATAAGGAATTCATTGCTATAAAAGAGCTACACAACAACAGCCAGATTACCATAACAAAAGCAGACAAAGAAAATGCAACCGTGGTGATGGACACAACTGAATATGAAAACAAAATGCACACACTATTACAAGATCAGTCAACATACAAAATTATAGATCGCAATCCCACCAACACACAAAAGAATAAGGCACGAAAATTATTGAAAAAAGTCACTTCCTGGCCCAAAGACACAGTTAACAAACTCAAACCCTTCCATGTTAAAACACCGAGGATCTATGGAGCACCAAAAATTCACAAACAAGGCACCCCTATGCCCAATTGTGGACAGTATAAATAGTCCCACATACAAACTGGCTAGACATTTAGCGAAGCTACTAGCCACTCTCACAAACAATTCTCCCTCCTTTGTCAAAAATTCAGCACACCTAAAAAGCATCTTACAACACCTTACCCTAAAAAGCTCAGACTTAACAGTAAGCTTTGACATCACTTCACTATTCACAAATGTACCACTAATAGAAACCCTCAATCTACTGAAGTCACACTTCCCCCCTGATATATTTGAACTATTCAAATTCACAATACATGCAGGATATTTCACATGGAAAGGGAAAATATACAAACAAATTGATGGGACAGCCATGGGCTCCCCCCCTTTCCCCCCTCTAGCCAACTTTTACATAGAACACCTGGAAAAACAAGTAATCAATACAGCCACTCTCAAACCAACACTTTGGCTACGCTATGTTGATGATGTGCTGGCTATTTGGCCACATGGCCCTGAGACATTGAAAACATTCTTAGCACATTTAAATAGCCAACATCCAAAAATCCACTTTACTATGGAACTGGAAGCCAACAACTGTCTGCCCTTCCTGGATACACTCATCACAGGTCTCCCAGATGGTTCTTTATCATTTTCAGTTTTTAGAAAACCCACACATACAGGCAGATACTTACACAAACTATCACACCATCATCCTTCTCAACAATATGGCATATTAAAAATGCTAACCCATAGAGCGAGAGCAATCTGTTCCAATGACAAGGCTCTTACTGCTGAACTGACTCACTTACGCCACACCTTCTTGGCCAACGGCTACAATCCACATAAAATAAACAAAATACTAAACACTCCTAAGAAACCCCTCCCACCATCCACCACAGAGAACTACAACAAAACAGTCACCATCCCTTACATTAAAGGCACATCCGAAAAGATCGCAAGAATTCTCAATAAACAAACTATGCACTACATTCAGACCATGTAGCAAATTAGCCACCCTCATCCGCTCACCCAAGGACAGCATTCCTCCTTTATCACATCCAGGAGTCTACCAAGTACCCTGCTCATGCAATCAAGCCTACTATGGTCAAACAGGAAGAACTGTGAACATCCGCATCAGCGAACATAAAAGATACGTCCGGAATTATCATTATGGGAAGTCGGGCCTAGCAGACCATGCTCTGGATACCCCTGCACACAGGATCAACTGGAAAAACACAAAAGTACTACACAGAAACCCGTATAAATCAGAGAGATTGTTCTTAGAGGCAACAGAAGCCCTAAAACACACTCCAAATCTCAACAAATATGGCTGTATTAACTTGCCGAAGATCTGGGAGACAGTCATATTAAGAAAAAACTAGCACTTTTCTAGGACTGTAGTAATATATGATAGCTGTTTTTTTTTTTTTTTTTTTTTTCAGATAGAGGGCGCCAAAATCAGGACTCTAGTCTTTGAGTTGCTGCTACAATTTTGTTTAAGTACACCATGTTGTTTAAGTCTCGCGTATTGTGACAAACAGTGTTTTTGTGCTCTGAAGATGCTGGTTATAACACTAGCGAAATATCAGCATCAAATTAATAAATTAATTATTTACTAAGTTTCTGTGTATACTGTTAAAATAATAAACAACAAGTTAGGAAATTTATTGAACCTTTTTTAGTTATCTTACATTAGCTACTTAGGTGGCGCCTTTTGGAATTGTCAGTTATGGTTTCATTAGCTTTATACATGTACTGAAGATGCCTGTGATACTCAGGCGAAAATTCTACTAATAAATAATATTTTACATGAGTTAATTTCGTTATAATTTTAATTATTATATCATATCATTCTTTATATCACATTAGTAATGCCCTAAGATTTGAGTAAAAAAGCTAATGACATTGTAAAAAAAAGGGGCACTCCTAAACTAAAGTAGGCTATATAGCCATAAAAATAATAGTTACTTAGAAGAGTAACATGGGAATTTTCTCAGAAATAATACTTTTTTTTTTTTTTTTTTGCCTAGTCTCTAAAAACAGTTTGAAACAGTTGTCAGGATGAAATACTTCATTGGAAACTCATAAAAGGTGAATATATGGGCTCTTTCGTCATTTGTTAAGTAATACAACCAGGTGATTTTTATATCAAAGATAACTTTCAAAACTTATCAAGTTTTGATATTATTATTATTATCAGAACTTGACAAATATGCTCGCCCACTTGTCTGTGGCAAGTTGATTTTGCTAGCTGATCAGAATGATCAAAATAGAATATTTTTTCTTTAATAATAAATAAAGAAATAACCTATCCAACCACAGTACAGTACAGTACGTACTATTAATCATTTTTTGGAACTCCTATTGCCTTATTAAGACATGTCATTAAAATACTGGGTGGATCATGGGTGAGTAAATTTTTTGGTGGCGAGTAAAGTTTTGCATAATCTGTCAACCTCTGATTATTATTATATAATAATAATAACTACTTGGCCGGCTGAGCGGTTAGCATCCGCTCTCCAGCCAAAATGCCGGAGGTTCAAATCCTGCCGTGGGCATGGATGTTTGTGATTGTCTGTGAAAATACTAGTGGTAGTGGTGGGCGGTAGATGGCGTTGGTGTGGATGATGAAAGTAGTTGCAGTTCTTTGTAGTTGGTGGAATGAGTGGTGGAGACAGAGAGATGTAGAGCAGGTACTCTCCCTCGATGAGGCTTGGACTCCCTGAAGGTGTCACGTAATAATAATAATTATTATTATTATAACTCCTAGAGTCCAAAGATTTATTTAGGAGGTCCCATGCTCACATATACAGCTTATCATATTGTGTCTTAAATACATTCACTATCTCCACAATAATCCCACTCTCAGGCAATGCATTCCAATCACTCTATACTTGGGTAATGAATTAAAACAAGACCATAATTTGTCTATATTAATTACTTCAGTTTTGTACAGATCACATTTAGAATAAAAACCTTTCTTAGTCACAAGAATCAACAAAAAATAACATGGAGAAATAAGCAAGCATGCATTTGCCATAGATTATATAATAACAAATAGAACAGTGAAGAAACCATGAAATACTGGATATTAGAATTCCAAAATCCGCAGATACCAAGCTTGTTTGCTTGCTTTTAATTATGGTCAAATCAACTAAGACTATGAGACCAGTGTATTATGTTTCTTAATATGTGTGTATTCTTCTTCTGGGCAAGTTTTACTGTTTTGTGGTATGAAAAATCAGTTTCTTCTTAAAACAAGTGGCAAAATTCCATCTAATACCTCTGTCTTGCTGACATTTAGCATACTCAGTAAATATATCCTCTTCATTCACTTCTAACACTTCCACTACTTATCCATCTAGGAATAAAACCTGCCTGTACTAGGATGGAACACTAATAAAGGGATCATTAAATAGATCAATTATGTCATCTGCACTGGTCAACCTAGTTCCATCTCTATCCAGAAAGGTAATTCATCCACAATCACTACATAGCAAAAAAACTCCTTGGACGGTGCTAATCTCCTCTCATATTCTAATTTCTCTCTTTATAATACTAGTCACTTTCCCAACCTGAGCCTTGCATTCCTCTGGCAAACTGTTTTCCACCTGTCTCTCTCTCTCTCTCTTTATATGTCCATCCATAATCTCCTTTTCATTTGCAATTCCTGCTTAATTTCTTTAGTCATCCATTTGAAACGAAATTGCTTCAGCTTCTTCACTCAAGGTATACAATCTGCCATTGCTGTTAATTTTTTCTTAAGTATCTCCCATACACTACTGATCTCTCTTGCTTCAACTTCTTTTATCAATTGTACTGCTGCAAGCTGGTTTCTAATTCTATGACAGTTGTCTGCCTTTAAATTCCACATACTTTCCTTCTACCTTGATACTTATTCATCATCAATGATAGGACTACATGGTCACTTTCACCGAATGTGGGGAAATATGACATCTCAGTCATATTCAGATCCTTTGATGCTATGATCAAATCCAAAACTCTTAATAATTGTGTTCCCTCTATTACTACAGCCTAAGACAGTTGTCCCTCAAAATATCTGAAACTTTAGTTACCTTAGTACCACATGCTGTCTCCTCTGCCAAGTTTATATCTAGTTGAAGTCCCAAATGATAATCACTCCCTATGCATTTGCCAAACTAATTAGCTTAAACATTTGCTGCTAATCATCATCTATATTCCCTGATCTATAGTAACATCCCGCTAAATATCTTATCTTATAACCATCTGTCTCATACCATATATTTTCAAAACCATTTGTATTATCTCCACTGTGACTAACCCTGGGAGGGTACAATTCATCTCTTATCATGAGTAGCACTCCAACACGTTTATCTTTCCTATCCTGCCAAAATATGTTACATCCTTTGACTTCTAGGATTCTTCTTTGAATCCTTTACATTTCTAGATGGAGAATCCTCTCTTTTTAGAACATCTTCCTCAGTTAACTAAGTTTCACTGATACCAATAATCATTGGGAAGACTGTCAATCAATACCACAAACTTATTCCCTTTATTCCTAATGCTCCTAGCATTTGTATACAGAAAAACTAGTGCATTTCCAGTAATCTTATAGTCATTACTCATCCCTGCATACCTCACTTGGCTCTGCAATACAGCATATGCCAATCATCTCTCAAGCCACTATTCTCACATGAGATTATCCCTGCCATGTTCTACCCTTGCAATTCTAGTTTCCTTGCCCTAACACACTCAATGGTGCAGAAAACAACTCTCCAAATGCCGGCAATACTTTCTACATTCAACAGCTCTCTTCTATCCTCAAATGTACTCTAGACATCCACATATTCCATACCTCTCTTCCTACACATTATTGCTATCATCTCATTCATTATCACTACTTTTCTCCTCCACTCAGCATTACCATACTGGGACAACACATTCACTATCTTCCTCTCTGACATATCTATGCTAGATCATCCCTAAAAAGAAATCTCAACTCTCTCACAACACAAGATTCATGCTACCTGTCAGGTCATTCATACAAATCATTGCTATCATTTCCTCTCTATTTTCACCACACTTCATTGCCACACACTCTATTGTTCCACCTGGCAAGCACTCCCTGTGATATTCTACTCTGAACCTCCAAATCATCGAATCTTCCTAGATGATACTCCAAACAGATTAATTCATTTTTCTCTCACTGGGATCCCTGACTCCTGCTTGCAATCTCTTTCCTTTCTCTCCTACTTTCCCTCATCTCTCTCTATATATACCTTGCTTATACACTCAACTTTCTCCAATTTCTTCTATTCCCCTGTCTCTCTCTCATTTTCTCATCTTCTTTCCCTTGATCTCTCATGTCCTCCTCCTAAAAGCCAACCCTCTGCAGTCTCTTAATTTCTTTTCTTCATACACCCTCCTCAATTCAGTCTTCATGCTTTCCACTTCTTTCTCAGCAGTGCTATTTTTGTCAACACATATCCTGCTTAGACACACACACACAATTATGGCCATTAGATAAAACATCTACCTCTGCCACACTGCTCAAGGTCCACATTTTTCACATTCTATTTACTCACTAACACACAACTGGTATTCACAAATGGCCATTCACCCATTTCCGAGGAACAATTGCTGATGAAGATGAATTCTGAGATCGAAACATTTATGTCTTCCAGCATTCCCACTGCTACACTTCATGCACACATACATATTTTCATTTCTCACCTGCCACATTTTTAAACCATGGGATGCATAAAAGGCAAGGAAATCCTCATGGTGGTAGGCTGAGTAACAGTGTGTTAAAACAGGCAGTTGTAGTAATGAATATGACAATTGGGAAAATTCAGAAACAATAATATTCTAAAAAAATACCAAACCAATCATACAAAAAACTGTCAATTTCAATAGCATAAACTTAAAAACCAGTATTGGTAACAAAATAAACACAATAAAATCCTTCCTTATTACTAATGCTTATTTTTTTAACAGCTCACATCAAACAACTACATATGTCTTCATGCTCTAATGCCACCTCTGTATCAAACATTTTACTACATGGCTATAAAACAGTGGATCAGACATAGAGGCGAGGATTTATCCACTGTATCTGAGAATTAATTAGATTTATATTTAAAGCCAAGTAACTTTGTTAAGACGTTTTTTTCTTAATATGTTAGGGTCAATGACCTATTTCAGTCGTCTTAACTTTTTAACTCGTCTTAATTTTTTCTTAATATATTAGGCTCAATGTCCTATTGCAACATTAGCATGGCTTAAAACAAATCTAATTAATGATCTGCTAATAGGATGGAGAATCCTCTCTAGATACACTGCTGTCTTTCACTTGCAAGTAATTGTCAGGTTAGCTTGTCTAGGAAGGAAAAGACCTACCTACATGTGAAATTAACTAACTGACCATCAGTTGCGATGGCCTTATAAAAGTTCTTTATTATTATTATTGCACCCTCCATGGAATTGGCAGACTAATCATGGGAGGTTCATTCAACTGACAACATATTTATCATACCGAATCTTAAAATCCTTAACACACTCCTTGCATTAACAACACATTCTGATAATGAATTCCATTCACTAACAATCCTCCATGTAAAAAATTTACTCCTCAAACCCTTCTTCACCACACTCTCACATAACTTCCAGGGATGACAACTGGTTTTTCCCCCTCTTGCCTTCTACTCTTTTATAATCTCACATCTGGAATAATCCATAAAATCCTCTCACTATCTTAAATGTCAGTATAATATCACCTCTTTCCTCTTATCCACTAAACTCTGCAGTCCATATTTCTTCAACCTTTATCCATGGTCAGCATTCCAAAATCCTGATATTGTCTTAGTACTTCATCTTTGGACCCTTTCCAATGTCTCCACATCACACTGAAAACCAGGAGACCATATCTGAGTACAATAGTCCAAGTGTGGTCTGATCACTGCTTTATACAATGGCACAACCACTTCCTTATCCCTACATGATAGACTACTTCTTATCATAGCAGCACTACAATGTGCAGCCTTTGCAACACGCCCTCTAAACTTCATTCTACTCCCAACCATCATCCCCAAATATCGAATCTCATCCACTTCCTGTAGTACGGCACCACTGATAAACTGCACAGTCTTATATTTCTGCACTCCAAAATACAACACTTTGTCCTTATTAATATTAAACTACAACCACAATCCCTTGTCCAAGTCAAAAGTCTATTCAAATCTTCCTGAAAGGAATTATCATTAACAGTGCTACTTACAAATCTCCCCAACTTTGCATCATCTACAAACAACTGAAGATCCCCAGTCAGTCCATATGATATATCATTTACAAACAAGTTAAACAGCAGGGGCCCAAGAACAGAACCCTGGGGCATGCTACTGGCTACCCTCCTTTTTTGAGATACTGCTCCATCATACACAACTGGCTGGTATTGTTCAGACAGCCACCTCCGATCCATCTAATCGATATACTATCTATTCCCACTCTGCAGCTTGTACATTAACTTATCATGTGGTAATCTATCAAATGCTTTTGCAAAGTTCAAGAATATCACTGTATATGATTCTCTCTCTCATCTAACACACTTGTTACCCTATCATAAAATGCAAGTAAATCACTAAGACAAGACCTACCTTTTACAAATCCATACCAGCATTCCAAAGTCCTGATGTTGTCTTAGTACTTCATCTTTGGGCCCTTTCCAATGTCTCCACATCACACTGAAATCATAATGAATCACACCATCATAATGAATGCTATGTCCGTCAACCCAATCTTGTATTCTATTCCTAACCAATCTCTCCAATACCTTGACTATGACAGCAGTTATACAGACTGGTCTATAATCGGAAGCTTCTGTCCTAGAACCATACTTAAGAAGTGGTACTATTTTGCTTTCTTTCCATGCCTTAAGAACCCTACTCACTACAAGACTTTCATTAAATAACCAGAACAAGGAGCATAGTTAACTGATGTACATATTCCTTAAGAATACATGGTTATATGTCATCCCTTCCCACAGCCTTATTAATATCTAACCCAATCAGCACCTGATATACCTCTGATTCTATCACTTTCAATTCTCCTAATATTTGCCTCCTCTCTATATGTTGCACAGCATCATTTGCACCAGCATACACTGATAAAATGCTCATTCAATAATTCCACTATATCCTTTGTAATAGTCACTTTATTGCCATGATTATCCACCTGCCATAATATTTTTATCTTGCTTGATATTAGCAGAAGAATTCGCTTGAATTAACCTTGGTCTGACCAGCCAATCTCTTTTCAGAGTGCACACTTTCTTTCTTTACCATGCTTGTCACCTTCTTAGCATGCAATTTATACTCTTCATGGATCCGATTGCCACCGAATCTCATGTATCTTCTCCATAGCATTTTCTTTTCCATGAAAGGAAAGTAACCTGTAGAATGTCCATCAGTTAATCTCCTTTATTGAGACACTGCTCAATTATATACAAACTGCTAGTATCATTCATAGAGCCAATCTCTGATCCATTTAACCAATATACTATCTATTCCCATCCTCTGCAGCTTGTACATCACTTATCAAGTGGTAATCTATCAAATGCTTTTGCAAAGTCCAAGAATATCACTATACAGGGGGTTCTTGACCTATGTCGTCCTCGACATGCGCCGTTTCGACTTTACGGCGGTAATCCCATAAATAATTTTTAAAATAAATTTCGACATGAAGCAGTGCAAAGTAATATTCAAACGTCGCGGGCAAACTTGTTTGTGAGCGCGGCGGAAGAATACGCCGTTATGCAGTGTTTGTTTGGGAGAGGTGGCGTCGCTTGGGTCCCAGCATACACTCTTTGGGTATCGCGTGCTTTGTTTACATCCGCTCTCTCACTTTTGTGTTTGTGTTTTTTTGTAACGTAAGGCAGACTCTTCCGATGGCAGTGTATCAAAGAAAAGGAAAGCAATTACATTAGAAGTGAAATCAGACATTATTAAAAGGGCAAAAAAGGGAGAAATGCCAACCAACATCGGCCGCACGTTGAACTTGAGTCGTACCCCAGTCGGGACTATTATCAAGGATAAAGTTCGCATCCTTGAACACGTGAAAGGATTGGCGCCCATGAAATCGACTGTGATTACAAAAAAACGTAGTAGGCTCATGATTGAGATGGAAAGGCTTGTTCTTTGGCTGGAAGACCAGCATCAACGCCGTATCCCAATTAGCCTCATGTTAATTCAAGAAAAGGCGAAAAGATTGTTTTATGTTTGTTTTTTTATTACAGTTTCATTTTTGTCACTTTTCTGTACTATACAGTAATTATGTTCTCTCTTTCATTTTCCTATGGCCTAGTTCTGTTTCTTGATATATATGTATGACTTCAGGGTGTTTTAGGTTAGGTAAGTAACTTAGGCTATGGTAATTCTGACTTGCATCGAAAATCGCCTTACGTCGGTCTGTAGGAACGGATCTCCGACGTAACTCGAGGACCCCCTGTATATGATTCTCCCTTATCTAGTACACTCATTATCCTATCATAAAATTCAAGTAAATTACTAAAACAGGACCTAACCATTACAAATCATTCTGAGCATAAAGAATGCCATGTCCATCAACCTGATCCTGTATTCTATTCCTACCCAATCGTTCCAATACCTTGACCACAACCACAGTTATATAGACTGGTCTATAACTGGAAACTTCTATCCTAGAACCAAGCTTGAGGAGTGGAACTATTTTGCCTTCTTTCCACTCCTTAGGAACCCTACTGCAAGACTTTTATTAAATAACCAGGTGAAAGGAATAGCCAACTGTGGCTATGCCCTTGACCTGGTTATCCAATATTCCTTAAGAATACATGGTGATATGTCACCCATTCCCACAGCCTTATTAACACCTGATATACCTCTGATTCTTTCACTTTCAATTCTCCTAATACTTGCCCCGTTCTGCATATTGCACAGCATCATGTATACCAGTATGATATATGCTGATTAAAGTGCTCGCTCATTCAATAATTCCGCTGTGTCCTTTGCAACTGTTATTCTGTTGCCATGACTATCCACCAGTGTCAACCTGCCATAATTATTCTTTCTCTTGCTTACCATGTAGCAGAAATATTCCCATGCATAAACATTGGCCTGGCCAGCTGATCTCCTCTCATACTGCACCTTTTCTTTCTTTACCATGATCGTTAGCTTTCTAGCTTGCACCTCTTCATGGATCTGACCACCACCAACTGTCTTGTACCTCCTCCATAGCCTTTTCTTTTCCAGCACTCCTTGATTTCACTGTTCATCCATTCACTCCTACTCTATTTACTCGCTTAACCCTTGGTATGCAGTTATACATTGCTTATGTCAGATACTGCTTGTAAATTTTCATGCTTTGTCAACATCTTTTTCGCTTAACTCTTCTACCCAACATACTGATGTTAACTGACTATCGTGCTTCCTATAATCACCTGCTTTATACGTCCACATAAATCCGTTTTTGCCAGTAACCTTTTCTTGTTTCATCACTTCCCAAACAGGTACCTCATGATCACTCTCACTAATCAGCAGCAGTGTCAACACCTCATTAATAACTACATCTTTAAAGTTATCACCAAATCCAAAATATTAAAGCCCCAGTTGCTTCAGTCACATGCTGCTTAAGATATTTCCCTCAGAAATTCAACAAACTCACTCTCCTTGTTCCCGTGCACTATCTCCTCCTTCCATTCTTTCTTTCTGTAATTAAAGTCTCCCATAGGATCCCCTTCTTTTTACATGTTCAACCAACTGTGTGTATTCAACAGCACTGTCCAGATGGAAGTGAGCTTCATCAGTCCAGAAAATGTTCCATGACCAGTTGTTGTCCAGTTCAGTCTGAGCAAGAAATTGCAGGGCCAATGTTTCTCGTGTACTCCAGTCAGGATTAAGCAATTGCTGAACATGGAAAATCTTGTAAGTATAACAGCACAGAATTTGCCTTACAACTTTGTGAACCATGCTGACAGGTTTGTCTAAAGACCGTGCAAATGTCCTACAACATCTTCCAGTCTTTCTTCTTCTAATGCTGTGGCTACTTTCTCCGCTGTCTGCCATTCTATAGGCTTCCATCCTCTGCCAGGTTTGATATCTAAGGAACCTGTCTCTTCAAATTTCTGGATCATTTTGCATAAACCATTTGCAGTCATAGGACTTGTTTTTAATTGTTTAATGGTCTGAACTTTTGCAATGCTGTCAAGGCACAAATGCTATTTTGATAAAACAACTTCATGAAAAGTGTGCGATCGTTTAGTAATGGTGACATTGTGCTTTAACACGTTGCCTGCTCACAGGCAATGAACTGATGCAATCTGCAGCTACCTGCTATTATAGAAGATGCTTTCCAAGCATATATCATTGAGGATATTTACATAAATGGTGCAGTCACAGAGTTTCACTGCATACCAGAAATATGATACATAATTTACATGTATTGCAGAACTGTTATATCTATTTTATCTGTGCCATTTGTTATAATCCCTATTTCAATCTCTTTATTAACTTTGATTTCTTTACTCTCATTCACACTCTGCATTTAATGTTTCTATTTGTTTATCAACTGTACCAGTCAGTTAAATCCTTGGGTATGAGTTTATGAGAGTCTTAAGTAGAGAGAAAATAAAAGTTATCCCCCTTTTCATGGCTTAAACTCATTAACTAACATAAATTAAATTCTTTATCCTTAGGGGGTCAAATACCTCCAGGTTCATAGTTTTTAGGATTAGTGCATCAACAAATCAGCCTCTCTGTGTTATTTCACAAAATTTAATGAAGATTGAAAAACTTTTACAATGCTTGATCTACTTTAAACATAGGTACAAAAAAACAGTTATAGGGAATTCTATGAGAAACTGTCTTGAACTTAAGTTTTCTAATGCCCACATAACCTGCCTATATTTTAGTACAACTTACAGGTCATTCCTATTCATTTCAATCATTCAAACATGCTAAGCATGAGATAATTTTTATGTTAACTTAAATTCACTGTATTCTTGTATTAGATACTTACTGGAGAGTATCATAAAACAAATGATATTAGCACACAATTGACTATGGAACAAGAACATGTTACGTGAACTGTACAGAAATATTTACATATTCTTCTAAGTATTTATGACGAAGTAATTTCCGTAGGACAGTCATTCATTTCCTTGTCTGAACGACAGCATTCCTTTCCTCTTTGTCTGTCTATCTGTTCCATTCTTCCTGTCAATTCCCTTTCCTATGTGTTCGTTCCTTTGGCAACGTAGGTGACATCAGCCGGCGACAATTGCTTTCTCCCTGGGTGAATTTTCTTTCTTCAGGCAAAATGCTTCTCGTTACTGCCAATCTCTGTGATGACCTGCACTGATCTCCTCATGTGAGATGCTCCGATGACTGACAGCAGACCTCTTCACATGGCAACAATTGCAGGGAAAAAAATGGACGGTCTCCTCCCTGAAACGCAAACTCATATATCTCCATTCTTGAACCAAGTATGCATGCGTGTCTCTCAAGATTCCCATCTTGGAGTCGCATTAACCTTGAGATATGTTGATGTCACAACTCACGAGACACCAATTTGTACAACACAAAGTTTCATAACAAAGTTATTACACACAAAAGAATTTAGTAATTTTATAAACATTGATAATTCCTTATATATATTTTCTTAAGACAAAACTTGTAAAAACGAACATAATATAACAAATTTTATGTGAGGTTTTACAGCGCCATGTATCACCCTAGTGGCAACTTTTCGAATTAATGTTGATTTTGGAGAAAAATAAAATTCAATTGCCACACACATTATCATGTTAATTAAATCATTATGCTGAGTAGTGACCCAGTTACAGCCTTTCGAAATGTGAACTTTAATTATAATCACACTGTATATTCCTCATAGTTGAAGTCCTCCATAATGATTACTCTCCCTGTGCTCAATGAACTAATTTACTGATGTATGCAATCTGCATCTCCTTTTTTCTCCACCAGCTAACAGCAGCAATCAACTATATATTTTTTCATATAGCTTTATATCTCTCACCAAACAGCTTCAAATACAATGACTTCCTGCTGAACTTCCATTTTGCTGGTTGAATTTCTTCTATCGTTGGCAATACCCCTTTCTCCTAGTCCTGTTATCTCTATCCTTACTGAAAATACAATGCCCCTTATATTCTTTTTCTGTGAGAATATCTTTCTGTCAGCCAAATATCACTAATGCCTATAATTTATGGCCAATTCAAATTAACCAGTGCCAAGAACTTTTCACTCTTGCCTGATACTTCTAACTTTATTATACATGCATTGCTTTATCCTTTTGGACCTCATAGGTATTCCTAAATCTATCAGTGAGTGTCACATTTAGATCTGAAAAAACTGTATTCTATGATATTTCTCATTCTCACACTCACATCAAAGGCTTGCACATATGCCTATCAACATCCCCAGTAGCTTTAATTTTCCTGATTTTGTCCATTCTCTTGTTGGAAAAAAAAAAACTTTTTTCAAAACACCTAATTCCAAAGCCATTTCAGTGGAATCCATTAAGCATAACAAGTCTGTTCATCTATCAAATTTACTCCAAATGTACATGAAGTGCATACCTTTCCACTTATATACTGAACTCATTTGCAACCACATTTCTTCTAAATTCGCTATCATACCTTGGCAAGAAACTTATAAACATTACTCTCTCACTCTTCATTTTTCTTTTGCTTCTTCTAGTAGTTTTCTTTAAATAATTTTTCCTGCCAAAATTATTAACTATTTTACATTCCTTTTTTTTTTTTTTTTTTGAAAACTGATGGTACAAGTGATATCGTTAATCTTTGAACACTCCTTATCATGGACTATCATGCAATATTGTCTCTCTCTTTCACTCTTCCTACTTTTCCCCTCTTACTCTGCTTTCTTAGCCTTCTTTGCCATATCACTTGCCAAATGCTTTTTTCAAATGTTCAAGTTCGTGTTTTATTCCATGAAAGATTATATATAAACACAGTATTTTATTAGCCGGCCTAATTGGCAGAGTGGTTGCGTATCCGCTCTCCAGCCAAAAGGCTGCAGGTTTGAATCCCACCGTGGGCATGGATGTTTGCGATTATCTGTAAAAATACTAGTAGTGATGGACAGTCGATGCCGATGGTGTAGTTGCAGTTCGTTGTAGTTGGTGGAATGAGTAGTGGAGACGGAGATGTAGAGCAGGTGCCCTCCCTCGATGAGTTTTTTGACTCCCTGGAGGTGTCATGTAATAATAATAATAATTTCACTCAATTAAAGTCACCTCACTATTATACTCACATTTCATGAATCATAATTATTCACCATCACTTATTTCTTAATTCAACTCTTTGTCAACAGCTAGAACTGTACAAACTTTAATAACACCTTTGTGATTTTTATTTCTTTATTTAGTTTATATGACATGTCATCAAACTGTCAAAACATACATGACACTTGATTTATCTTAAGTCAATTATCTAAGAAGATAAAAGACAATCTAAAAATTATACTGAGTATTAGAGAATAAAAATTTAAGTTCCATTTAAAACCATGTTTCAACATAAAGATGTGCACCAGTTCACATGGAGAGAAGACACAAGAAATAGGAAAAGTCTCATTGACTATGTCATTGTTGATAGTGATATTATTATGGTGGTTCAGAATACAAGAGTGTAATGGGAAATGACCATTACTTGCTTCTAAGCGGCATAAAAATGAATATCACAATGAAAAGAACAGTATATAAAAAAAAGTTTTAAAAAGAATTAGAGTTAAGCAGCTTTTACATGTAAATTGGAGACTCAATAATACAAACATTACTGAAGAAAAAATGAAACAAATTGAAAACAAGAACCAAACCTCGGAGTCTCGGTAGCAAACTCTGAAAATAACATCAATTAATTCAGCTAGGGAGGTATGTGATGAAGTTGTGTGCAAGGATAGAAAAATAAGAACACCACCATGGTGGACACAAGAAGTTAAAGAAGCAGTCCTGGATAAAAAGAAAGCATACCAAAAGTTCCTATCAAATAAGTTAGCAAATGTCCTAAAAGAATACAGAGAAAAATGTAAGAGAGCTAAGCTATGTATAAAAATAGCTGAGAAAAAGTCATGGGAAGACTTTATTATTATTACGTAACACCTCCAGGGAGTCCAAAGACTCATCAAGTATGGAAAATAAATATCAGGAAGGTGGCAAAATGTTCTGGAGGCTATTGAAGAAGCTTAGAAATGGAGGAAAGAGTGTATGTCTGGAGTAATTACTTCGATAGGCTGTTAAATGAACCAAGCAGTGACAGAACTGTACTAGAAAATTTTTGAGGAATACAAAGAGGAGTATATATATCAATACTTGAGGTAGAAATATCCATCAAAAACTTAAAATATATGGAGTAGATGATATTTGACCACAAAGGCTTAAGTATGAAGGTATAAAAGTTTTGCAGTGGCTGCACTGCATAATTCAGAGGGTCTGGTCAGAAAAGGGAATAAAGTTGAAGTGAGAATTAGAGGAATTTTTCTACTAAGCGTTCCAAGTGAGATTTTTGCAAGCATAATTGAAAAGAGGTTGAAAGAGAAATGTGGTGGCAAACAGCTGGGTTCGGGCCAAATCAAATAGAGGTGGTCAAGATCAGATTTTCACTCCATGACAAATAATTGAGAAATCATGAGAATATTACAAGGATCTGTACTTAAGTTTGTAAATCTGGAAAAGGCATATGATAAGGTGCCTAGAGAAAAGCTTTGCAAAACACTACAATTATGTGGGGGTGAATCAGCAGTTAGTATTGAAGGAAATACAGGAAGATGGTTTGATGTAAAATAAGGAGTAAGACTAGATGCACATTATCTACACTCTTATTCATCATCTATATGGATGACATTATAAAAGAAAGTGGCATTATGCCTGATATCAGAATTGGAGATGCCAAACTCAGCTCTTTGCTTTATGCAGATGATATACTCCTAACACATCTAGTGCAAGTCTCCAGGATTCTCTAACTAAATTGAATAATAGCTGTAACAAATTTGGCAATAAAAAGACCAAAACTATGAGCACAGAAAACTTCAGCTGCATTCTGAATGGAGCTCCTATAGAACAAGAAAAATATTTCAGCTATTTAGGCAGTTTTTAGTTAAGCTAGCAGGTTAAATTTGGAAATAGACAACAGAATAAGCAAAGCTGGTATGGAGGGTAGTCAGCTGAATCAATTTATATCAAATAAGAGAGAAATTAGCAAAAACACCAAACTAGCAGTATACAAGGTGGTGTTCAAACCAATTTTAAGTTATGGATCTGAAATTTGGGTTAGAAATAAAGCACTTGATCAAAGCCTAGAGACTACAGATATGAGAGTTCTGAGAAAAATTAGGGGAATGAACTGATGACATAAATGGTAGAATCACATTAAAAATGCAGATATTTAAAAGGAACTTGACATTATTTGCATTCAAGAATGTGTCAGCAAAGCTAATCCAAGGTGGTATGGCCACTTAAATAGAATGTGTGAAGAAAGGTAAACAAAACATGTGTTTGATGCCAAGAAAGAGACCCAGAGGCCTCTTTCAGTCAGATTCAGAAGTGCCTCAGAAGCATGGAATGTCAGATATAAGTATTTGAGTGCTCACAAGTAATAGATTGATTTGGAGGAAAATTGTTGATAGGAGATTAATAATAATGCAATCTTAATCATGTAGTTCTGTCATTGTAACCTGAACACCCCTTGCAGGTACATATCAGGAAATTGATGATTATGAAAATAATAAACTGCATTCTTACTTGTTCCTCCAGAAGCAGTAGATTCTTTATATTCTTCAGGTACCTTTGGAAATGCATCCAATTCTTTTACTGTTTTCAACCTCGATGACCTATGTACAGCCCGTCTCATTGCTATGCATAAAAGTGATAAAAAGTTATCATTAATGTGCCATAAAGTAAATATTTTATTTATGAAAGAACAATATGTAACATATTAAACATAAGTAACAAGAGTAGAAAAAATATTATACATGCTTCTTTCTCATGAAAATTAAATAAATCAAAGCTTATTCTAAAAAACTGGCAAAGATGAAATTGTTTCGGAAGTATCACATAATAATAATTAATGTTTCTGATTTTTCTGTTATCATTCTGAAATCTTCAGCAAATTCTTTTAGGTTAAGAAAAGCTTTATGAAGATTATCTTCAGGATCTGTAATGATCAGATGATCATCAGCAGAATAGTGTTTAAATTCACATTAGAGGATAGTTTAACATTCATGGTTGAATTCTATTTCAACCATTCTATACTACGCCCACAGATTCGAGACCCTTCGACACTTCTGCGCATGTCAACAGGAGGAGAATCCATTCTGATAATAGGGTAATCAGTCCGTATTGTGGGATAAGCTGTTTATTATTACGTCGGAAAATTAACTACAATGATCATAAAAGAGAAGTTAACTATGTTGTTTGTATAACAGTTGGAAAATTTTACCTATAAAGCATGTGATTTTGCTTGTTGGCGACCAATTTGTACGTCCTTCATTTCTTTCTCCCCTTCAGCATGAATCGACTATTCTTGGCAAGATGCCAAGCAGAGATCTACAAACTGTGGGCAAACTATATTCTATTCTAATCTTTTCATTTAAGTATATATTAAATAATGATGTAGATAGGGAACATCCCTATGTAATGTCCCGATTTATTTCTAACCAAGAAGATAGATCAGAGTTTAATCACGTTAGTATTTCATTATCTTTTGAACACAATAGCTCCTCATTATCCTCATAAATGAAGGTATAACAGCTCTTTACTATCTTTATATATTTGATTATAATATCTCTTAGAATGTTATTTGATATTTCTCTTTCCTATAATATAATAAAATGTTTTTTTTTACTTATTGAATGCTTTTCAAAATCATTAAATGTAAAATGACTTTCAACATTGTATTCTCTTCTTTTTTATATTATTAATTTTAGAGAAAAAGATGGATCTATACATAACATCCTTTTTAAAAACCATTCTGTGCTTTTTTCAAAATATTTGAATTTAATTTTTACTTTTTTTTTTTTTAATATTCCATCATATATTCCATGAAAATAATTTAGAATGCCTATATTTCTATAATTTTTATGTATTTATTCATAATTTTTTTTTTAATCTGTTCTTTTGGTGAGTTTACTATTATTATTATTATTTCATGACACCTCCAGGGAGTCCAAAGACTCATCAAGGGAGGGCACCCACTCTGCAGCTCTCTGTCTCCACCATTTAATCCACCAATTACAACGAACAGCAACTACCATCATCATCTACACCAACACCATCTACTGCCTACCACAACCACCAATATTTTCACAGACAATCACAAACATCCATGCCCATGGCGGATTCGAACCCACAACCTTTGGTTGGAGAGCAGATACGCTAACCACTTGGCCAACCAGGCCGGTATCAAGTAAACTTTATTTATTCAACTTTTGATCTGACTATTTTTTTCTAATGTGGTTCCTACCCATGAAAGGTTATTAGTAAACATATATTACATTTGTAACATGGGTGTACTAAGGATTTTTTAACTCCATTTTTATCTATTTAATTTTTTCCATATTTCCAGAAACCCTCTTCTAGCAACCAAACATGGAACATTTTCAAGCTATTTCTGACCTCCAATAAGTGGGGCTGTGGTCTTGCACCGGGCAATGAAATTCATCTCCCATTTAAAGACAATCACAAATATTCATGCCTACAGAAGTATTCAAACCTGTGACCTGTTGGCTGGAGAGTGGGTATGCTAATCACTCAGCCAAACAGGCCAGCAAATGGATTGGAATGGCAGGCAGAAGGGTGGATGCCAGTTCAATGTTGTCATGCATATATAACTGGCATATAGGTCAAATAGATATAAATATATAATCATATGAAGGCTCATTTTAGTTTGATATAAATATGAAACATCATGTACTGTACTGATTGAGATATCCTACAGTAGGTGAAGAAATATGAGATCTAAGAGCAAGGATTTCAAGAGAGGAGGACACTTCCCTCAGGCCCAGACATTGTTAGCATGTTCTCCTTTCCATAAACATGGATGAGCATTGAATTCCTCTTCCTTGCACATAAATAACAAGAAAGACAAGAAAAAAACGTTAGTTCTGGGAACCTAGTTGGTTCCTAATACCTCTTCCAAGGCGTAACTGAAAAGAAAAAGTTCAAGGTCAGAGGAATGTCAGTTTGTTTGGAATTGCAGCCAAAGTAACTAAGGTTACAAGGCCAATATCCGTTAGATACATGTGTTATTTTGGATATCAGGTCATCCCAAAAGTAATTGCCTCCAATTGGTGAAAGTGACTATGCAGGCTTGACTTAGAAGATTGTAAAACATGAGGAATACTCTATAAAGAAGGGATATTTGTTGAACTATATGGCAAGTGATTATCACATGCTTAGGAAGAAACTGAAATCTGTACCATGGCATAAAACACTGCAGGGTAAGGATGTTAGTAGTGCATTGGATATAGTTAAGGGTCATCTAGAGAAAGAAGTATTAAACTGTATACCTAAGTTAAGGATGGTTAACTTTATATCTCTTTATATACCCTTCATTACATTTTCTTCTTCTGCAGTTCATGCTTAATGATATTACTCATCCATCGAGCACGAGCTGCAGAAGAAGAAAATGCTGTGGAGGATATATAAGGATACAGGTGACCAGCAAATTCATGAACAGTACGAGGCTCAGACAAGAAAGGTGACCAGCATGGCAAGAAAGGCAAAATCATATTATGAGAAGAATCTAGCTGAGCAGACCAAAGGAAATCCCAAAGAATTCTTTCATTAGGTGGCAAGTAAGAGGAAGAATGACTATGGAAGATTAACCTTAACGAGTGATGATAGTGAAGAGGAGACAGAAGTGGATAAAATAGTTGAGTTACTGAGTGACCACTTTGCATGGGTATATCATCCTAGTGATGTAACTGCTTTAACATATGTGACAGACACTAGTGTATGAACAGAGGTGAAAGAATTGAAGGTTCTTAGGATATTGCAAAATTTCAATGTAAATACAGCTGTGAGATTAGATGGGATATATTATTATTATTACTTGACACCTCCAGGGAGTCCAAAGACTCATCGAGGGAGGGTACATGCTGTACAACTCTGTCTCCACCACTCATTCCACCAACTAACTGCAACTACACCAACGCCATCTACCATCCACCACCACCACCACTAGTATTTTCACAAAATTACAAACATCCATGCCCATGGCAGGATTTGAACCCACAGCCTTCAGCTAAAGTTTTGTGAGAATGTGCAAGGAAACTAGCAATGCCTTTGCCTAGGCTCCTTAATTAAAGTCTCAGTTCTGATAGAGTTACAAGGAAGTGGAAAAAGACCAAAACAATTCCCTTGCATAAGGGAGGTTCTAAGGCTGCAGTAGCAAATTATAGACCAATCAGTATCTCAGGTGTGGTAGTAAAAGTACTAGAAAAATTGGTCAAAAAGAGAATTCAAGAATGGGTAGATAAAAATATGATACTGTATGAGGATCAACATGGCTTTGTGAAGGGTCAATCATGCCTTAGTAATTTACTAACTTTTTATATAGAGTAACAGATGAGTTGGACAAAGGAAATGGCTACAAAATAATTTTGCAAAGGCATTTGACAGAATACCACAAGGAACCCTGTTATGAAAATTAGAACAAATGGGGATGGATATGACACTGGTTAAGTGGATATGAGGGTGGCTGCTGGACAGATATCAAATGGTGGTAAATGGAGAGGCAGAATCGAGGCAAAAACAGGTGACTAGTGGTGTGGTGTGGTGCAAGGTTCAGTGCTGGGACCATTGCTGTTTAATTTGTATATAAATGATATAGGAAATAACCTGAAAGGAAATATTCAGTTGTTTGCTGAAATTAGGTAAAGTAATATTAATGAAGGCAGTGTGGAGAGCTTGCAGGATGATTTAAATAGGCTGTCAGTATGGGCAAAAGATAATGGGATCAGTTTAATGTTGAGAAATATAAAGTTATGCATTTTGGGATAAATAGATTATAAGCTATGTATCACATTGATGGCACTGTACTCCAGGAAATAGATGAAGCTAGAGATTTAGGGTGGTGGTAAGCAGAGAGTTAAAGTTCACAGGACATATTGCTAAGGTAGCCCATAAGATTACTTGGCTATTGAAGAACACATTACCAAGTAGAGATAATCATCATCATCATCAAATTCCTGCCATGTACCCTCAAGGGGTGTACAGGATATGACAGTACTACATGAAAAAATTACATCATTACTAACTTCATATCTACAATTTTCCTCCAAATCAGTCTGTTACTTGTCAAGACTCCAACATTATCAGATCTTATATTTCTATCGTCTAAGGCACTTTGTACCGTATCAATCCACCTATATCTTGGTCTTCCTCTGGGTCGTTTTCCTGCCAACCTGGCAGAGAACACTTGTTTTGCTAATCTTTCCTCTCCCATTCTATTTAAGTGACCATACCATCTGAGATTAGCTCTGCTAACGCATTCCTGGATGCTGACAATGTCAAGTTCTTTCCTAATATCCTCATTTTTAATATGATATTGCCATTGATGCCATCTGTTCACGCCTCTAATCTTTCTCAGGACTCTCATATCTGCCGTCTCTAGTCTTTGGTCAAGTGTTTTACTTCTGACCCAGCTCTCAGATCCATAAGTTAAAATTGGTTTGAACACAGTCTTGTATACAGCTAATTTAGTGTTCCGACTAATTTCTTTCTTATTCCATATGAATTTATTCAATTGACTTCCCACGATACCAGCTTTGCTGATTCTGTTGTCTATTTCTTTATTTTGGTTACCATCTTCAGTAAAAATTGTGCCTAAGTAGCTGAAATGTTTTACTTGTTCCACAGGTTCTCCATTCACAACACAGTTGACATTTTCAATGATTCTGCCTATTTTCATTGTCTTTGTCTTTTTATTGCTGACCTTCATACCAAATCTATTACAACAGCTATTCAATTTAGTCAGAGAATCTTGCAGACTTGTAGCAGATTTATTTAGAAGTATAACATCATCCGCATAAAGCAAAGAGCTGACATTAACATCTCCAATTTTGATATCAGGTTTAATACCACATTCCTTCATAATGTGATCCATATAGATAATGAATAACAGAGGGGATAATGTACATCCTTGTCTCACACCAGATTTAACATTAAACCATCTTCCTGTACTTCCTTCAATTCTAACTGCTGACTCACAACTCAAATAAAGACTAAGTATTGCTTGATATAATGCCCCATTGACACCATATAACTGCAGCGTATTGAATAGCTTCTCTCTTGGCACCTTGTCATATGCCTTTTCTAAATCGACAAAACTTAAATACAGATCTTTGTTATATTCCCATGCTTTCTCGACTATTTGTCGTAAAGTGAAGATCTGATCCTGACAGCCTCTATTTGGCCTGAATCCAGCTTGTTCTTCACCAAGCTTTTCTTCCACAATTCTTCTCAACCGTTTCTCAAGTATACTTGCATAGATCTTGCCAGGAACACTCAGTAGGGAAATACCTCTGTAATTCTCACATTCAGTTTTATTTCCCTTTTTATATATGGGTACTAGGAGAGCTCTACTCCAATCATCGGGAATTCGTCCCTCTGTCCAGGCTTTCTGAACTATGCAGTGCAGCCACTGTAAGACTCTTATACCACCATACTTCAGCATTTCTGGTCGAATATCATCTACTCCTGCTGCCTTTCCACATTTCAAGCCTTTGATGGCTTTTTCTACTTCAAGTATGGATATGTATTCCTGACTGCATGCCTGGTCAGTGTTTTTTATCACTGTGCTGTCATCACTGCTTGTTTCATTTAGCAGTTTTTCAAAGTAATTACTCCATACTTCAAGGATATCTTTTTCTCCTGTTTTCATTTCACCTTTATCATCTCTAATTCCTTTTACAGCACTCTTTCCTCCATTCCTAAGCTTCTTCAACAATCTCCAGAATATTTTGCCACCTTTTTGATATTTATTTTCTATATTCTTGCCAAAGTCCTCCCATGACTTTTGTTTAGCTAGTTTTACACACTGTTTAGCTTTCTTACATTTGTCTCTGTATTCTGTAAGAGTAAAAGCTGACTTATTTGCCAGGAACTTTGGATATGCTTTCTTCTTTTCCTTCACTGCCTCTTTAACTTCCTGTGTCCACCAGGGAGTTCTGATTTTTTTATCTTTGCACACAACTTCACCACATGCCTCTCTGGCAGAATCAATCAATGTTTCCTTCAGAGTTTGCCACTGAATCTCCAAGGTTTGATTCCTGTTCTCAAACTCTTTCATTTTCTTTTCAATAATATTTCTGTATTTTAGTCTACAGTTTACATCTGAGAGCTGCTCAACTTTTATTCGCTTTAAAACTTTCTTACATGTTATTCTTTTCAATATGAAATTCAATTTTATCCTGCTCAAGACTAAATAGTGATCACTTCCAATTTCAAATCCTCTGTACACTCTGGTGTCCTGCACCAGGGAGGAAACATCACTATCAACAATAACATAGTCAATGAGACTTTTCTTATTCCTAGCCTCTTCTCTCCATGTGAATTTGTGCACATTTTTATGTTCGAACATGGTGTTAGTAATAACCAGTCCATGTCCTGAGCAGAAATCCAACAGATATTTGCCATTATTATTAGCTTTGCTCTTTTCTCCAAATTTTCCCAAAATATTTTTGTATGTCTCACAATCATTTCCTACTCTACTATTTATATCCCCAACAAGGACCAACTTTTCCTTTTTCATTGTGTCAGTTGCTTTTTCTAAAGCCTCAAAAAATTCCTCCACTTCTACCTTAGTAGAACCTTCTGTGGGACCATAGGCACAAATAAGTCTCATTGTCCAGTTCCCCATTCTCATATTTGCCCACATTACTCTACTTGAGACTGACTGCCATTCAAGAAGATTAGCCTCGTATTTTGTGTTGAATACTATGGCTACTCCTTCTTTTCCTTGATTGTTATTGCCTGAATATAACATTTTGTATTTATTGCTCAGAAAGATCTCACCAGTTTTGGTCTTTTTTGTTTCAGTCACCCCTATTATGTCGATCTGGTACTTATCTAATTCCTCAGCTAGCTCCATTTCTTTGCCATTCAGGCTGCTTACGTTGATAGTACCGATCTTTAACTCTGGTGATGTTGAGTTGGGGTTTGTTTTCAGATTTGTTCCAGTAGCTGACTTTTCGCTGTTCGCCCTGGTTCCCTGGCGAAAACAACGGGGGCCTTGTTTAACCGGGCGACGCCCCAGCCGGCATGAAATTTTGTCATGTTGTACCATCATTTTTTATTTTGGTTTAACCAATAAGAATACAATTTGGTCGGCTAAATCCCAAATTGCCAGCCCATCCTCGTTCGTTCAGTATCAAAGTAGATACCCAACAGGGTGCACCACGAGAAGGTGAGGATTGGACATTAGGTCAGAAGCCCTGGTCGGTTCTCCGCATTCCTTTAAAGGCTATGTGGAGGTCTCCTCTCAGTTATACAGCTTTGACCCTTAAGCACCCCAAGTAGAGATAAGGAAGTTGTTATTCCTCTTTATAAGGCCTTGACATGCCCACATCTGGATTACTGTGTTCAAGTCTAGTCTCCTGGGTTTTTTGGGGATGAGAGAGTGGTGGAGAGGATTCAGAGGCAAGTGACCAAGATAGCGAGTGGCTTGTGAAATGTTCCCTATGAGAATAGATTGAAGGTATGTGGATTGCAGAAGCCGGTTGATAGGAGAAAAAGATGAGATATGATAGAAACATTTAAGTTGCTTAAAGGGTTTATAGGATAGATATAGGAGAAATGTTTCAGCACTTGGCTAGAGGAACCAGAACACCCAGGAGTAGAATAAAGGTGTGGTTAGTAGGGATGCGAGGACTAAATTTTGTATTTGGGTAGTTGTGAATGAGTGGAATGGGCTGTCAGAGTCAGTTGTGAGTACTTTGTCTGTTAATGGGTTTGAGGAGAGGCATGATAGATTGTGTGGATAGACTGGTCTCCCACGATGAGTCTTTGGGACTCCTTGGGTGCACGTATAATAATAATAATGTTTTCTAAAATTAAGTTTTGAAAGGATATAAATGATAAATCACTTGCTAATATAATCAAGTATATATTCTCCATTTGAATCAATAACGCTCTTCCAACATTCTGAAAGCATCATAATACCATTTCTATAGAATTCAGGAAGTTTGGAAGCAAAGAAGTCGCATAGACTCAATTTCAGTACCTCTACTGTGCTGTATTATTTTTCATTAATGAAATGTTGCAAACTTCGAAATAAGTGGTAATCTGAAGGTGCAAGATCAGGAGAATACGGGGGGACATGGAAGCTTTTCCCAGCTAATTTTTCCTCAATCTTGGTACAGGTGATTCTTGCACTATGTGGGGGTGTGTTATCATGGTGAAAAATAACACCCTTTCGATCGCCCATAGAACACCTCTTTTTCCTTCAATCAATCGAGTTGTTCACAGTATACTTCAGCTGTGATTGTTTCGTTTTGTGCCAAGAGTATAATAATACCAGCCATATCCCACCAAACACTTAACAAAACTTTCTGAGAGTGGTCTTATTTTGGCTGAGGTTTAGCCCGTTCCCCTGAATGAACCCACTGCCTTCAGTGCTTAACATTCTTGTAAAGTATCCACTTTTCATCACCGGTAACTACATATGACAATGGTGACTACAAAAACGGAGATTGAACCTCTTGAGAATGAAGAGCCGTGCAGATCTTGACGTGCTCTCTTCGATTGTTGTTCGTCAGTTCATGAGGAACCAACTTGCTGAGCTTAGACACTATTCCAAGTTCTTGCAAATGGCGATGTATACTCGATGACAATGAATTAAGATCGTTTGCTAAATCTTCAACAGCTGCATTGGCATTTCTTGCAATAGCAGCTTCCAGCATACCATTATTGAGAGAGCATTATTGCCTTTTCTGAACTTATCAAGCATGATGTGCTCTTCATTGACCTCCATAGTAATAAAGGGCTATTTAAACAATAACTTATGTATAATGTTCTTGTAAGGTGGAATTCCTTAGAATGAGGCCACCTCAGCTTAGCAGCACTTATAAAGCTTTAAAAATTCATGTTTAGACAAGCTGAGACATGTTTGAACAAGTGCATTATAAAAACGACATTACTTTTGAGATGATCTGATAGTTTATCTGTTTTACAAGGCAAATGAGAGAAATCTACTATCCAACTACAGACCAATTGTGATCACTTCAATCCTCCAAAATAATGGAAAAATTCATCAGTAGCCAACTTCTCCACTATCTAAAGGCTTACCAGTGTATCAGTGACCACATGTACAGATTCTGCTATTCAAGATCCTTGACTGATCTCTTAGCCTACATGACCCGTGACTCAGTCAGTGCCATTGAAGGGGTTAGAGAAACACATGCTTTCACTCTTGACATTTCCAGAGATTTTGATCGCATCTGGCACAAGGTCCCCTAAACAATTATTATTATTATTATTATTCAGGCCTCCAAGGAGTCAAAAGACTCATCGAGGGAGGTCCTTCCTAAGACATAAAGTCTGTCAAGACTCATCGAGGGGAGGTCCCCCCCTGAGAAACACAAAGCCTATCATACCACTCTTTAAACTCACTGACCGTTCTCGCTCCCACCACTCCATCAGGCAATGCATTCCACGGCTCAACCACCCTCCACACAAAGAAACCACTCCTTACCCTCTTGCTCACAGTTTCCTTTCGTAACTTCCAGGGATGGCCTCTTGTCATCACTCCTTCCCGCTGTTCAACCAAGCGAAAGCACTCCCCAGTGTCAACCCTGTAACCACCTCTCAACAGTTTAAAAGTCTCAATCATATCACCTCTCCTTCTATCCACCAAACTCTGCAGTCCACATTCTCTCAGCCGATCCTCATAACTATCCTTGTACAGTCCTGAAACCATCTTTGTCATCCATCTATCCTTTCCACAGTTAATTTATCCCCTTCAAATCCTGGGGACCAAATCTGAGAACAACAGTCCAAGTGTGGTCTGATCAGAGACTTATACAACGGAATGATAACCCTCTTATCTCTGCAGGTCAGTGTCCTTCTCATAATAGCAGCAATCCTCTGTGTTACCTTCACCACCTTTGCAATATGTCCCCTAAACTTCAGGTTTCTATCAATCATCAACCCAAGATCTCTTGTCTCCCCTACTTCCTCCAGTATAACTCCTCCCATAGAGTATGCAGCATCCCATCGATGTTTCCCAAACCTCAAGACCTTACATTTTGCTGCATTAAACTGAAACCCCCATTCATTTGCCCATCTATCTAGCTTATTCAAATCCTCTTGCAGGGCTACCACATCTGCACTATTACTAATAATCCTTCCCAGCTTCGCATCATCCGCAAACAACTGAATATCCCCTTGCAATCCACTGGCAACGTCATTGATATAAAGGTTAAACAATATAGGTCCTAGTACTGAGCCCTGTGGGACCCCACTTGTAACCTTCTGTCTCCTTGAAACTGCTCCACCATACACAACTCTCTGATACCTATCAGACAGCCAATCCTGAATCCAGTTGACCAATCTGACATCCAGACCCATGTGTTGCAACTTAAATATCAGCTTATCATGTGGCACTCTGTCAAATGCCTTTGCTAAGTCTAAGAAAATTGCAGTATATGCCTTTCCCTCATCTAATGTTCTTGTAACTTTATTATAAAAGGCTAGCATATTGCTAAAACAAGAGCGGCCTTTCACAAATCCATGTTGACCACAAATCACTGATAACATTACCCTCATCTGCCCAGTGCTGTATACGGTCCCTCACTACTTTCTCCAAGATCTTAACAACTACTGATGACACACAGACTGGTCTATAATTAGACACTTCTAGTCTGTTACCACCCTTATGCAATGGCACTATCTTACCTTCCTTCCATTCTCTGGGCACCTTTGCCGAAGCCAGACTTTCATTGAAAAGCCAGGTTAAAGGCACTGTCAGTTCCCTAGCACATTCTCTCAAAACTCGTGGTGAAATACCATCCAGTCCCAAAGCTTTATTGCCATCCAGAGTTCTCAGTATCTGAAACACACTCTCCTCCTGTACCTCCAGACCTAAAACCAGTCCTAGCCCTCTAACATTAAAACTGACTCCTCTAGGATGAAATACTCCAGGAATTTTTCAATGAACTTCAGTGTTCATTGAAAAATTCCACTATGTCCTCTGCATCACTCACTCTATTCCCATTTTTATCCCACAATATCATTCTTCCACAGTCATTTCTCCTCCTACTGGCCACATAGCTAAAAAATTCCCTAGGATTTTCTTTGGATCTTAGGGCCAATCTCCTCTCATATTCCAGTTTCGCTTTCCTTACCACACTAGTCACTCTTCTGGCCTGTGTCTTATATTCCTCATGCATCTCTTCACCTGTCTCCTTATATCTCTTCCATAGCCTCTTTTTCGCATGCAATTCCTGTTTAATATTGTTTGTCATCTTTTGGCTGTACACCATCCTCTGTAACTGAGTATCCAGCTTTCTCTCTGGTTATTCACTGCATGCTATTTTTATTATTAACACCAGACCTCCAATGAGTCAAAAAGACTCACTGCAGGAAGTTCACACATGCTTTAAACACATTCAGTGTATCTGCATTTACCACAATGTCAGCCAACACATTCCACTGACCAACCTCCACAAAGAACCTACTCTTTATGCCCCTGCTCACATTCTCCTTATACAGCTTCCAGAAATGTCCTCTTGTTCTTTCCCTTTTTCTGTTCTACAAAAACTTTCTTCCACATTAACCTGGTAACAACTCTTTAGTAATTTAAATGTCTCAATCATATCCTCTCTCTTCCTCCTATTCACAATGCAAACCATTCCCTCAATCTGTCCTCATATCCCACATCCCAAAGACCACAACCTAAGTCAGTCATCTCTGGACCCTTTTCAATATATCCTCATCACCATGAAAACCAGAGGACCAGATGTGTGCACAATAAACTATACTAGGCCTGAGCAGAGCCTTTTTCATCTCCATTATTTCTGATACTCCTGTAAATAAACACAGCAGTTCACTTTTAGGTCCATAACCAGTCCAACCCTACCCACTTGTTAGTTGTGATTTTGCCACCATACCTGTCCTTGCCCAATCACCTTCATTACTGACTGCCATATATATCCACCCAGTCTCAACTACTCCACTCATGTCCCGATCTATTCAGTTTCTATGCTGATCATCCCCATACCAACATTCACTTGCTTTCAACATCCACTCACCTTATGCACTGTCTCCCTGTCCACCTGGGTTCTCCCCGTTCCCCTGTTCTTCTTGCATTCCCATTTTCTCTTCATTTCTCATGCTACTACTGTTTCTATTACTAAGCACTTCTACTCTTCAATACCACTTTATTCATTTTCACTTCATCTTTTACTTTTGATCTCTTGCTTGCACTTCCATCTAGCAACAGTTTCTCCAGTTCACTGACTCCACAGCCATTCAAATGCAACCCATGATGTCTGTATAATTCCATTCTTCCCTAAAATACATGCCATACATCAACAAACTGTACTCTCTTCTCCTTGCATAGCTCTGCTAGCACATACCAATGATTGTGGACCCCCCATCTCAACTCATCATTGTCATACCTTGGCAACACACTGACAAACCTTTCCCACTATACTGTTGTCGTTCATTCTCCTCAATCACCTCCTGATAATTTCTCTTACATTCTCTTTATGTCCACTTTAATCCTTTGTTCTCGCAACCACTCTTGCTTGTCCAAAGCATGAATTGTTGACCTTATGGACTCTCTCTCATTAACCAATCCTCTAACAATGGAATCTCCATACAATGCTATTCTTGAATCATTTGTCACTTCTTTTACCCTTTTTCCTTTCATTCTATCCTTTTGCACACTTTCACTTGTTTCTACTAAATGTCTAATATTACTTCATATATTCTTCATTTCATTTTTCATTTCAAATAACTTTCTTCAAATCTTGCATTCTGGCAATTTCACTCTCAGTTGCTCTAGTATTCTCACTATCTCTCATTCTTTCCTCACTCATACCTCTTTTTGCTTCTTCATTCTTGCATTTTTTTCACTCCCTCAGTCTCATTAGCTTTCAATCTGTTTCTTTGATTTATGTTAACTTTCATTCCTTCAGTCTGTTTTGCATCTGTTAACTCTGTCTAACAAAATATCACACTTTCTACAAATCCATACCTTCTCTCATCTACTGTTTAGTCTCACCACAAACACATCTTTCACATTTCACCAAGCATGCATATTACATGCATGACATCTAACCATTTTCAAAAAATCTATCTATCTTAATCCTTGATGCCACTCACCTGATTAACCTTGTGCATACTATCATTGTGTTCCATTCAGTCAAGATTCAAAAATTATATTAAAAAAAAAGTCAGTAACAAATCCGCAAGGACAATAATCACACAGACATGGTAAGTTATCAAAAATAAACAATAATATAATAAACAAAAGTAATATCATCAATTATTACACAAAATAGTATTTATCTTTTCCATAGCCCTTTACCAACATTAAGTGTGTGATGCTAGATGGCACACTCTCTTCAATCTTCACCACTAATAAAGGAGTGGCAGAATCTCTGTTCTGTCACATATCCTGTTTCTGCTGTACATAAATAACCTACTCTCAACCACCAATCCCATTCACTGCTTTGCTGATGACAGTCCTATCCATTCATCCAGCTAATTGTCAAACTATGCAGTGCTTAGACGTGCTAAACTTGGAGTAGTGACTTAAATGGTGATCTCCACACTATCCACCAATAGGACAAGAGCAATCTGGTCATCTTTAATGCCACCAATACACAATCTTGCTTTTTCTTTCATAAAAGAGGATCTCAGGTCGCCTACCTTTATTACCTAATTTACTACCACTAATTATCACATAGCCAGGAAATTAGCATCAACACTCAAGGAATTGGTAGGTAATTCTCCTCCTATATAAAGAACATACAACAGTTTATAAACAAATTTAAAAACATAACACTCAACAAAGATGATTTATTAGTTAGTTTTAACGTTTCTGCCCTTTTCACAAATGTCCCAATCAGGGACACAATTCTTCTCCTACAGAACAAATTTCTGCCCAACATTACAGCTCTCTTTGTCCACATACTACATTCCGGTTACTTCATTTAGCAAAATAAATTTTATCTAGAAAAAGATGGTATGGCTATGGGCTCACCTCTATCCCCCACCCCCAATTGCTAACTTTCATATGGAAGCTTTTGAGCAACATGCTCTTGATTCCTTTACTCTAAAACCTACAATTTGGCTTAGATACGTTGACGATGTTTTTGTTATCCGGCCACACGTTTGCAAAACTTTAAACACATTCCTTAACCGACTGAACAAACAACATGAGTGCATACAATTTACTACTTAAATTGAAAATCAAAACTTGCTCCCATTCCTGGATACACTAGTCACACGTCTTCTCTCAGGCTATCTATCCTTCACTGTTTACCACAAACCTACACATACTGGCCAATATATACATGCTGACTCATATCACCACCCTTCACAAAAATTTGGAGTCATTAACATCCTCAAAAACAGAGCTACAACAGTTTGCTCTAATGAACAAGCTCTTAAACAAGAATTAAAAATTATTAGCAATACATTTATAAATAATAGCTATAGCAAAAATACTATTAATAAAGTTCTTCATAAGACTTCATCAAAACATAATATAATTACAGTAAAACAATAGCTATCCCATACATTAAAGGGTTATCAGAAAAAATTTATAGAATCCTACACCATTATAATCTTAATGCCACTTTTAAACCACCATTAAAATTAAAAAACATTAAACTCCTCTAAGGATCTTCTCCCCACCAAAGGCACATCCTGAATTTATTGCATCTATTGCACCTATAACTTACCTTATATTGGGGAAACTGGACATACAATCCCTATCCATAAAAAAGAGCACAAACGACATATTAAATTTAACAATTGTGGTGAAGCAGGCCTCTCACATCTCAGGCCTCTCTTAATACCCTACACCAAATTGATTAGAAAAGCACTTGCTCATTACATCATAAAAAACCTAGTATGAACGGAAATTTAAAGAAGCCTGCGAAATTTTGATTAACCACCCAAACTTAACAATAATGGTGGCATAAAAATCCCAAGAATTTGGATGGCACACATTCAGCCCACTTAGTTTCCAGTAAATACTGACTTTAGGACTCTAAGCAATTTTTCAGCTTTTATTGGCCACTATCCATACCAGTTGGTTGTAATTTATATGTATACTAATATACGGTAAGTAATCTTTTATTTTTATTTATTAATTTTTCCTTTTTGTAAACATGTTGTCCTCAAGCTTAATTTAATTTTGTAACCTAACAGATAACAATAATAAGAATCTAGCTTTGATGTAGTAAGTTTTTTTTTTTCACCAGAGGTCAAGCCAATAGTTGTAACAGTTGGTCAGTAACTTGAGCATGCCATGCAGATTGCAGTGCAATTTGTTTCTTTGTATATATGTGTATATTGCAGATGATGATCTTAATATTAAAGCTGAAACATTGAGTGTTTATTTTGGTTTATATTAAACTAAAGTTTTTACTTTAACACAGTAGTTGTTTCCATAATTTCCATGATGTATCTACCTTTATTACCTTTAGCAATACCCAAATCACCAACAAAAGCAGATCAATTCTCTACTTGGATTAACATTTACCTCCAGCCTCTCCTGGCATAGACTCATCACACTGACTGCTTCCTTAGCATCTAAAAAAAAAAAAAAATACTAGGCTAGGCATTCTCTTCCACTCAAGACATTATTTTCCACCCATCCAGCTGCTAACTATATACAAATCCTAAATCTACTCATCCTTGGAATATTACTCAATTGTGATGCACCTATTCTCTTACAGACTTACTTCAACCACTATTTCTCAGATAACTGCAATGTTGCAAAACTGTGTCTGTTTTACAGGTACATTCATGGTCAGAATGACTGCCAGCGAACTGGCAACCATCATTCCTCCACTTTCTGTTGGGGCTGCTAAAACATAAGCAGCTGCTGATGTTTTAACAGGCTATTTTCAGTGCAACTGTAAACACATCAAACCCACTTCTACTCTTCCTCTTTTAATCGTTCTACCCTTGTCCTCTGGAACAGCCTTCCGCAAGAAGTATTTTCAAACACCTGAAACCTACAACTCAAGAAATATTTCAATAAACTTCTTTAGCAATACCCAAATCACCAACAGGAGCAGATCAATTCTCTACTTGGATTGACATTTACCTCCAGCCTCTCCTGGCATAGACACATCACATTGACTGCTTCCTTAGCATCAAAAAATAAATAAATAAAAAATACTAGGCTAGGCATTCTCTTCCACTCACATGCATCCCACACACATCACTTATGTACTTATAGATTATTGAACCTCTTGTATATGGGATCAATATTAAAAAGAGAGAGACCAATTAACTTTATCTTTAGTTGAAAAGTCTGTATAAAGGTTCTTTACACCCTAGATTTGAATTCAGGTTTTTCCAATCAAAGGTTATCTTATTGTTATTGACTGAGCTATGAAGGCCCAAAGTTCAGAGGATATATAGAAAAAGTTGTGAAGAAATTTGCTACAGTAACAAAAAAGACACCAAGCCATTCTGATCACTCTGTTGAATAAGCTGATAACCTGTATTTATTTATTTTGGGAAGGGGGTTGAAGAAATGCTGGGTAAGGAATACCTAAGGAATGAAAAAACACTGAAAATATTTAATATAGTATCATGACTATGAAACATTGCTTACAAAGTCAAATGGAGTGGGGGGGGGATGTAAACTACTGAATTGCTGAGTTTCAAAAAAGAAAAAAAGATTGAGACTTGCAAGCTCCTCTCTCACCTTATAATGGCTAATCTGGTATGGATGCTGAGATTTTAATTATCACTCATGTTGATGTTTAGTTGAATATACACATATCTATAGATAATAAATAGTAACTAAATTTATTTAGTTAACAAATTATTATGCCAATTTTTCAATTTGGTCACCAAGGCATCACAAGTGAAAAAAAAAAAAAATTTAAAAAATACACTGAGCAAAATGTGCATACAGAGAAATGCATAAGAAAGCAAAACACAGATTAAGTATGAATGTTGGGATACAAATCCTTACTGGCACCCTCTATTGAAAAATGATGGAAACTCCTTTATAAGAGAAGTCTTTTTCCAATGACTCTGGTGATCTGTATCAATGGTATCGCATGGTCTGTTACCTCGGAACAGCTGTAGTATAGGTAATAGACATACATCCATTCAGGAGAGTCCATGTTAGCCTAGCTACCAACTTCGTAACAGAAATGCAATGTGTACATAATATTATATATTTATATAATATATATCACATTTGAACTAAAATATAAAATACCAAAATGCTTTTCTGTATAAACCTTTGAACATACATAATGGAGCTGGGAACGAGAGTGTATTTTTTAAATATAAATTGACAGTGAATAAGTTTAAGGTGAAATATGATTTGTACTATTATGGGATATTCAGTTGTATGCAAAAGGTACAAGATTTTTCTTTTTCACACATTCTGGTCAAGTAGCTTTCCAGCATGCATTTAAAGTTGATGGTTTCAATTCTGATAATGCCAATTTAATGCAATCCAAAATAGAAAATTTCTTCCACACATCAATAACTGTCAGTAAATTATCCTTATCTAGTTTATTCAAAATGTATTGGAATGTTCTTCTTATGTAGTAAGTTTTGAAGGTAGCAATCACACCCTGATCTAGTGGTTGTGTTAAGGATGTTGTATTAGGAGGCAGAAAACAAAATCCCACATTCAGATGTTCTAAAACAGGATGGCTAGGCACGTTATTGTCTATAATCAACAAAACTTTATAAAGTCCAATTTTTTTTTCCATCAAATAGTTTAACTTCTGGAACAAAACATTGATGGAACCATTCATTAAAAATTTATTTTGTAACCCAACCTTTTTTTGTTTGCCTTCCAGTGCACTGGTAATGTGTTAAAATCCACACCTTTCATTGCCCACAGTCTTAGGAATCGGTTAATGAGTAATGGTTTTAATATATGACCTCCTGAAGCATTGCTGCAAAATCATAGAGTCACACGATCCTAGCTGCCTTAAGGCCACCAACACTTTTTTGTGATTTTGTTATATAAGTTCTACTTGATATTTTTTTTTCCAAAAAAAAGGCTGGTCTCATCTGCATTCCAAACTTGACCAGGAGTGTAGTCACCATTTTCAATAATTTTGGATAGTTTTGAAAGAAATTCCCTAGCTGCCAGCTCATCTGCAGATGTGGCTTCTCCTTTTATTTTTACATTATGAAGTGTATATCTTTTGAGAAATTTTGTAAGACCACCTGTACTTGCAGAAAAATCACAATTGTTGTTTGATGTTGTTGGCTCCTTTTCCTGAATCTTACAACTGTAATGCTTTCTGTTTGATGACATTTCCTTCTAAAGGTATTCCTTTTTGTGAGCAATCTTCTATCCACATCATCACTAGAGCCTTTACCATCTTCACTTTTATAATGTCTCTCGTATACGATGATGACTTGGCACCCAATTTTGTTCCATAAAGAACAGATTTTCTAATGGCCTCTTCATTTTTCTTAATTGTTCTCATGGTAGCTTCGATCAATCCAAAATATTTCCCTAAGGATGTTGAACCTTCTCCAGCTGCTAAATTATCTAAAATTTGGATCTTAGTTTCTAAAGAAATAGCTTTTCTTCTTCTGTCTAACTGAATTATCTGACATTGTGATTTAATGGGGTAATGTTACGAAAATATCTGAAAATAATGAATAATTAATTTTACTAATTTGATATTACTCATACAAAACAAACTTCAAAATTTAATACATATCTCTATAACTCTATTGTACAAACAAAACACAAGACGTAAACATTTTGAATTGTAAACAAGAAATGATTGTTTAGCAAACAGCTTAACTCCTTCCAAGCAGCTTTATATAGGCAGGCCTCCCATAATGGACCAACTTAACTTCGAGGAATCAGCAGACCCTTCTGCTTCCAGGAACCAACGGCAAGTGAATATAACGGATCATCACGACTTAACTTCAGGAAATCGTAATTACAAAAATTGATTTTTTTTATTGTTACCACAACTGTCTACATTCCGTAGCGTAGAGTAATCCCTGATCTTTAAACATCGAGAAGGTTCCCCGAAAGTCAAGTTTAAGTACATATTTACCGTTCTAGGAAATGATAATTATAATGATAAATTTAGTTTAATCCTTTATCCAAGTGTAAGCAAACAGTTTGCGCCTGAAAATATCTTCAGGACTGAGGTAAGGTGGTACATCCCTTGGCAACTCATAGTAAAGGTGGACCAAGCTCTCATCACTCCTTGTCTTAGTATCTCCCATAATGCAAAGCACATCTCCTTGCAGACATGTATACTGCTATGCATTAAGGGAAGGGCCGCTATCCAGACCAGTTTCAACCTTTATTGATGTATCGTCAGTGGAAGGCAGACTCAGAGTGTGATACTAAGGCAGAAGCAATGGAGAGGTCATATTTACCTATACGAGTTGCCAATCAGTGTTATAATGGAAATACCCTTTTTAACAGAACTGAATTGAAACAGAAATTTTAAAAATACGTGCCATTTGAACCATGTTGAATCAAAATATACCGTGTAAAAATAGAATTGCTTTTGTTTTTTAACAAGTCAAAAGAAATTGTGGTATTACTTTATGATTGCTACTGCTCTCTGAAATCAGAGATGCCATCAAAACAAAACCACACATGATCCATGTATCACGCAGTTGATGTCAGTGGAAGTGACGCTGTCACTTTAAAATATATTTATGGAGGTGTTTGTTTTTTTTATGTTTGAAACAGTGGGTTGTTAAATTTCTTTGTGAAAGGAGTGTTATAGTGTTTTTTTGTATGTGTTTATTGTTCATTAGGCATTTTGCTCTTTGCGATCGCAACTGAAGTTTATTAATTTATAAGTTGAACATTACGTAAGTTATACAGTATAACTTACGTAATGTTTTACTGTATAACTTACATGCAATTTAATATAAGTTATATTAAATTGCATGTATTCTCATGGCAAATAAGCCATGAGAATACATGCAATTTACAGAAAAAAAACACTGTTATTTTTGGTGGTGGTGGGTGGTAGATGCTGTTAATGATAGTGTCATTCTGTGTATCTGGAGAATTAAGTAGTAGGGAAGAGTAAGATGTGTGTAGCAGAGTAGAGTAGTGTACCCTCCTGCAATGAGTCCTTGGAGGTGTCAGGTAATAATAACAACCTGCTGTTGCTAAGTGGTATGTTTTTTTTAAGAACTGCAGGCCAGAAGTGCGTATTTGAAGAATTAAGTGGTAATGGAAATAGTGAGTTGTGTGTAACAAAGTAGAGAAGTGTGCCTTCCCCATGGTGAGTCCTTGGAGGTGTCAGGGATTGATAATAATAACCTGCTGTTACCAGTTGGTGTGGTTTTTCAAAGGCAAGCAGTGTTTGGTAAAATGTTTGTGTTTCTTGGTATCCGAGTTTGTGGTATTGACTTTTTAGCATTGATGTTGTCTTAGTTTCCTGTGGAGTGATATATATTGGATTTCAATGAGTTAGCTCTTAAGGGCCATAAGAGCTAACTCATTTACTACAGAGATGCTACAGAGAATAGTGGGAGATCAGGGGAGAACCAAAGGTCATGCCTGGAAACTGTATAAAGAGGGTGTGAGTAGGGGAGTGAGAGGCAGGTTTTTTTCTTGCAGAGTTGTGAATGATTGGAATGCCTTGCCTGAGAGTGTGGTGTCTGCAAGGAGTTTGAATGTGTTTAAGACCCGGTATGATGAGATGTGTGTGAGATAAAAGGACCTCCTAGATGAGTCTTTGACTCCATGAGGTCTTGTTTAATAATAATAATAATAATAATAATAATAATAATAATTTCATTTCATAAATCAGAGGTGTTTGGTAGTGTGTTCATGTTTATAGATATCTGAATTCCTGGTTCTGTTGCAGTTATTATTGTTTCCCAAGATGTGGAGAGAGAAGTATGTTGGCTTCACTGACATTAAAAGGTTAGGTAAGCTCTTGAGGACTACAAGCCAGAGATATTTGTGTTAGGTAGTGTTTTCATGTGTCCTAGTATTGGCTTTTTGATATTTGATTGGCTGTTTTAGTTTCTTGGTGGTATGTTGGTTTCAACAAGTTCAGAAGATCAAATTAGTTCTCAAGGGCTGCAGATACAGAGGTCTTTGGTTGTGTGCTCATGTTTCTTGCTACAGTGTTTGTGGTGGCCTTGGCTTTTTGGTATTACAGCAGCTGTTTTAATTTCCCATGGGGTGATATGTTTATTTCATCAACTTGAAGATATTAAGTTGTCTGTGAGATTATGTTCTTCATTGAAGATTACAAGGAATAAAAATCTAAGTGATGCTATTAATCTTGTTATATTACTTTTATTATTGTTTTATGTTCTGTGATGCATTTTTTTTGTTATTTCAATTTTCAAAAAAAAAAACTGATACTTTTTAGAATGTTTTATTATCTTCCTAGTGCACTGTCACATAATAAGATGCAACAGTTATGCAGTTATGTCAATTTCTGAGTTACTGGAATGCAGGAGTTGTCATAAAGTTACACTGAAATTGCTTGTTGAAATACATAAGAAACTGACCATTTCTGAGCCTTAATTATTCCAATATTGCAAGTTGATAAAGCAGTTCCTATCTTCATTAGTTCAGTAAATATCTATGTATAAATGTATTAGTCCTATGACATTAAAAGTTTTGAGCTATGGAGTGCATGTTTTCATTGAAAAGATGCCAACAAACATCTATTTTAATATGCATATCTACTAATATGCATATTATATGAATGTACATGTGTATATAATGATAATGCATTACATAACTTTTTGTAACTCTATGCATATAATAACCTGGACGAGCTGTTGCTCTTAGGTTACACACATGATTGTCAAAATTTTGTACTAGAATATGAAGCTTACAGTAAAAAAATAAATAAGAAATTTAAAAAAAACTGACAATTCTTAAAGATTATGCAATATGGAATTACTATTATTATCATTATTAAAGCCTCCATGAAATTAATCAACTCATCTTGGGAATATGTTTGGGAATAAGATATGTTTATGAGAAAAGATATGTTTCTGAAGCAGTTAAATGTTTCCAGTTATATTTAAAATTTACTTCTAATATAGATGGAAATGAAATATCATTATTATTATAAATTAGCACCTCAATAGTTTGTAGACTGATCACAGGAGGTCCAATAACCATCATTTGCACAATACATATATTTTGTTTGAGCTCTATTTATCAACAAGGTACTAACAAATGAATCAAACTCTTCAACTCATTCACTACTAAGCAAAAAATTTAGTCCTCATGCCTTTGCTAACTACTTACATTTCCAAGACAATTTACTGCTTGTTAGTGTAATTCAATAACCAAATAATCCTATGAGCTTTTTTAACCGCTTTTTACAATATGACCATTGAACTTCAACTCATTGTCCACTAGCACCCACTAAAAAATCCCTAGCCTCATTAATTTCTTGCAATCCAGTTCAATCAGTGTAGTACACAACTGGTAATCTTTTCATCCCACAATGCATAACCATTACATTTTTCCAGTGACAGTCATTCTTCTTTGCCCCATATAGTCTATACATATCATTGTGCATAATCTTTGCATCATCCTTATTAACTATTACTCTACCCAATTTTACATCAGAAAATAACTGAATATTTCCCCTCAGAAATCATAAATATAAAAGTTAAATAGTAGTGGCCCAAGTACAGAACCTTGTGGCAAACCACCAGTACATATCCTTTTTTATACATTCTTGTGTAGAGGCTTAAGTGCTGTGAGGACATTATGTTGGAGGTTTAATGGATTTTTTACAACACTCAAAAAGAATTAAATTAGAATTTAATACTCCTATATTTCGTCCTAGTCACTAGGACATCTACGGGGATTACAAAGACAATTAATGTAACATGCACACAAAAACTTACAATACTAAGCCCAACCACGTGGGTGACACTAAAGTCCTATCTAGGTGGAGCGCCCTCTAAGGGTGGTAGTAGGTGGCCTGGAATGTAAGGTGGGACCTCTGGTGATGAGTGTTTCCCAAATCTTCGGAAGCTTAATACAACCGTATTTGTTAAGATTTGGTTGGTTTCCGAGAGCTGCTGCTGCTTCTAAGAAAAGTCTCTCTTTCTTGAATTTGCTGTGGTGGAGCATGGTGGTTTTCTTCCATGATACTCTGTGGGTGGTGTCCAAAACATGGTCAGCCAAGCCTGAGTGGCCATAGTTGTGTTTAACGATGTACGACTTGTGTTCCTCCAGACGGATGGATGCTGATCTGTAAGCTTGATGTTCCTGTAAGCTTGCGTACTTTGGACAGACAGGCAGATCAACATCCATCCGTCTGGAGGAACACAAGTAGTACATCGTTAAACACAACTATGGCCACTCAGGCTTGGCTGACCATGTTTTGGACACCACCCACAGAGTATCACGGAAGAAAACCACCATGCTCCACCACAGCAAATTCAAGAAAGAGAGACTTTTCTTAGAAGCAGCAGCAGCTCTCGGAAACCAACCAAATCTTAACAAATACGGTTGCATTAAGCTTCCGAAGATTTGGGAAACACTCATCACCAGAGGTCCCACCTTACATTCCAGGCCACCTACTACCGCCCTTAGAGTGCGCTTCACCTAGATAGGACTTTAGTGTCACCCACGTGGTTGGGCTTAGTATTGTAAGTTTTTGTGTGCATGTTACATTAATTGTCTTTGTAATCCCCGTAGATGTCCTAGTGACTAGGACGAAATATAGGAGTATTAAATTCTAATTTAATTCTTTTTGAGTGTTGTAAAAAATCCATTAAACCTCCAACATAAAAACCTTTTTTATACAGTCCATAGATGAGAGATTGGTTGATCTGTCTATAGTACATTAGTACCATATATGGACTCCTCCTCTTATAAACTACTCTGATATTTATCCATTAACCATCTTCTGATCCACATAACTAGTTTCATATCTAAACCAATTTGCTCCAACTTATGTAACAGAGTTCCATGCAGTATCCCTGTCAAATGCTTTTGCAGGAACCAGCAGCATCATCGTGTGGCCATTCCCATTATCCAACTCAGTTGTCACTTTATTATAAAGCATGAGTAAATTACTGAACCATGCTGTCCCCCCCCACACACACACAGTATCCCATTCCTGAATTTTGTCTTTAACCAATAATCTTGAGAATCTTCTCCAATATCTTGACCATCACTACTGACATGCTGATCGGTCAATTATTCACTAATTTTGTCTTGACGTCCTTTATGCAAAAGAACTATTTCCTTCTCTCTTTCGGTAGTCTACCAGAGCTGAGATTCAATCCAATCAAAAGGCAATAATAATTCCCTGGCACATTCTCATATATGCAAGATGATATCCCATCCAAACCCATAAATGTATTCACATCAAGGTTCTGTAATATCCTCTGTAATCTCCTATAATTTTGTCTTGACCCATCTTTATGCAAGAGAACTATTTCCCTCCCTCCCCTTTTTTCCACTCTTTTGATAGTCTACCAGAGCTGAGACTCAATCCAATCAAAGGCACTAATAATTCCCTAGCACATTCTCATATATGCAAAATGATATTCATTCAAACCCATAATTATATTCACATCAAGGTTCTGTAATATCCTATGCATGCCACTACCATCTTAACAGTATTGTAGGCCCCTCGACAAAGCAATGTACCGGGGCCCTACCCACCCACCTACAGGAATAAAATGTAAACGGTCAATAAAATTAAGCCTATAGATTTATTGGTAATTTTAACAAAATCAATGTTTAAACATAAATAATATGCTGTAAACCAAGGATTAATGAATGCAAACTTTTGCAAAATTTCTTTGTGGAGAATTGATTTATAATTGGCTTAAAGTCAATGGTCTTCAGGATGTCATTTTCCATCCACATGAGCGAAAGCCAGTTCAAACACTGCTGCCCCGTTGTGCTGTGAAGCTGATTCTTTGTAAGTTTCAATCTTGAAAATGAATGTTCCCCTGTACTGTTGGTCACCATCATGCACATAAACACTGAGCAATTTCAACATTGGGAAACAGATTTCAAGTTCTCCAAAATTATTTTTCTATACAACACAGGGAATATACAATGTAGAGATTCTCACAAAAAAATTTTTTTTTCAATTTTATTTATAGTATAATATGAAAAGAATTTAGTAATTGACATATTGTGCACCATTTCCAGTTCTTTTTCTTAGCTCAGTGTTCCAGCAAGAGGCCGAGTAATTGATACACTCTGCCATGAGATCTCTCATGAACAATATAGCAGCATGGGGACCCTGAGAAGAAGAAAAAACTCTTGCAAATTCCCCTTGGTAATATTAAAATCTATAAGAACAGTAAAATAAATAAATAAAATAAAATAAAAAAGAAGTAAAAAAAGGAAGAAAAATCACTTATTTCTTTTGGAGGAGGCGTTATTCATTTCTTATAGTTAGATACAATCCTGAATTTAAATTTCAAATATTTAAAATTTAAATCCATTTAAATACCTCATTTTAAATGAATGAGGTATTTAACTGGTATGAAACTCTTGAAAGAAAGAAGTGCTATAATATATGCAAGCAAAATTTTGGAAAAATCAAGAAATTAAATAAATAAAACCTCAGCATGTAAATAATTATGTAATCTTTAGTGCAAGTGTGGTGTATAAAAAGGAAGGAAGAACAACTATTTCGATCATGCCGGTTCAAATAAATCTTAAGACCTGAAGATCTCAGTTGTCTTCAAATTACAAAACTTGTATAATACACATTTAAATGATAGTATGTATGCTACAAAAGTACCAGGAGTTGCTTTACACTAAATTAATGTTTACTTTTGCAAAGTTATACCATCAGTTTACATGTTGGTAATTCCGGGAAGGAAAAAAAATCTTAATAAGTAACAGGAAAGCTAACAGTTTATTCAAAATAAACACTTAGAACGGAGGAACCTTATGTGTCAACTTACTCATTATTTTAGGGTAAGCAGTTATGATTTTGATTTCATAACTTTGTAACCGTACTTACCTATGTTTATGTTATTATATCAAATCGGAACCATTACTTTTAATCTGTCTTTTGATTCGTTTACTGAAATTCCAAATTAAGATTATTTCATCGTATACTGAACAAAATAAAATATATCACAATACTGGACAAAACACCGTACACCAGCTGTACACCTCCATCCTGACAAGTGTAATGTATTCTCGTCTCCAGACGCTTCACACAGAGGGCATTCGCGAGGAGAGGATGATGATGATGCGGTATTTGCCGGCAAGAAAAGGCGAAGTCATTTGATATAAGGAACATCAAGTGGTTACATACAGTGATTGAACGCGGTCTCGAATACCTCAATAGTGCTGCACAAGAAGACGTGGGAAGCAGTTATAAACCATATTTTGTTCCTTCAGATTACATCTCACGCACTGGAATTGCCGTCAGTTCTGGCGGTAAAGCAATCTCACATGTTACAACCATGTCTGTGCGGAAAAGCTACACACGATGGAGCAGGCTACTTAAAGGTATAGTATATATACAATATATATGTGTGTGTGGATTTCTTGTATATGAATGTTTGTGTGGATCTCTTGTATTTTTGCTGCTGTTAGAATTTTATAAGTTGTCTTTAATAAGTGAATACAAGTAAACCTATCTCTATCCTTAAGCATCCTTACACTTCATAAAATCCCATCCGATTTCTGTAGCGTTCTCTAACACCAGATATGAACTTATTATTTAGTAGAATAAAGGCCAAAACCTTTTACCCTTTGCGCAAAGTGGGAAAGACAGGTGTAATTTAATTCTTATGCGGCGAACTTATTTCTAGAATAAACAATAAAAATTATATTATTAAATAGGAAGAATATGCTGTGATGAATAATTAAATTTTTAAAAAATATTATAACGACATTCTAAGAGAAAAGCAGCTGGATATTTTTAGGCTTGTTGTTTCCCTCCATTTACTGTAATTTGGAAAACTAACTGTAATCAATAAGTTCATTTTTTTCTACTTAACATGGTATTTTAAAAATATCAGCAGAATCCTCCCCCCCCCCCATCTAATGAGGAGAGGAGGGATTTTGTTGATATTTTTAATTTTCGAATATAATTTTCTCGTCATTCCTATATTTATAAGAAAATAATTCATTGTTTGGGAAAATCAGTTCCTTAGTTGGTTTTTGTTAATCAACTAAGGAACTGATTTTTCCAAACACTGAAATAAACACATAACCTTTCCGTTTAATAAATGATCACATAAAAATGCCAAAAACAAAAGCTGCGTGGAGAGTTAATAAGGATTTTTCCTGAAAAAACAAATATAAAGACAGTATAGAGAAAAACCAGCAACGCATATAAGATAATTCATTATGGTGCACTTTTTTTTTCCTCCAAGGATTTGAATCTCCCTATCACAGGTCCCCAAATTTCACCGAGCATCAGCTTTAATTTTATTTATATCAGTCACTCACAAAATATAAGTGCTCGTGATAACTTTCTTGATGCTAAATCTGCAAAACTACAGATCAAACATAAACTACTTTTATGTTTGATCCTAGCCACTGACATGAGCAACTTTTTCTATACCTTTTTTGTTTGTTTTCATCCGATTTCAGAATTCATCAGTCTTTGGTACAGCCCATTTTAAAAAAAAATCCCAGCAACAAAATCGACCACGGAACGTTTGCTTTTGAAACAAACCATCTATGATAGAGTTAATTGAACCTATGAGCGATGTGTTGCCAAATAGCTAGGAACTCTTAGAGGCGGTTTTAGTGGTTTATCGCAAACGTGGAATCAATGTGAACAGTTGGGAAAAAAAAAAAAAAAGCTCATGTTTTCAGGAAAGGCGGGACATAAAGATTTGCTAAGAGATACATGAGCTGGATGCTGATATTATCGAAGGACAGGAGGGATATTTTTGCAAGAAACAAAGCAACACTCTATACTGTCATCAACAAAAATATGAATGGGATCTGGAATCAATGAGGGAATGTCACTGACAATAGTCCCCTCCGTTTCAGGTATAAAAGCTAACAAGCAAAAAAATATCGAGGGGAAGCCATCTTGTCCACATATAAAACTCGTAAAGAAAGCTGGCAATAAAAATACAAAAACATATTAAGACTATTACACTTTTTTTATATATAATCTTTGTCGAGTAGCTTTATTTTATCCTCCTACATGTTTCGCCAATTTTTTCTATTGGCATCCTCAGGGAATACAAACTAGTAAGCTAAAATGAAGGTTACAGACTAGGTTATAACACAAAAACATATTGTTGGATTGATCGAAAAATTTTATTAAAACTCTCAAAACTTCAACTATCGAGAAAATACCACTTTGTATGGTGCAAAAATCAACGAAATAATATTTGGGATCGAATATTTGAGCATTTTTCAAAACTACAATTAAAAATACGATACACCATTTCTCAAGAAACAGCGATGGTGACCGTCTGATTTGCTATTTCTAGTTTTCGCTTTGTCAATTATTACAAGAACAGATTTTTCACAAAGGTATGGCGACAATGGGACATAAATTATAATCAAAATAGAAATACAGTAAACCCACGATTTAACGGACAAAATTTCCGGTCTGTATGTCACATGTGAAAATTAACACCCTGTTAATTTTAAAATGCTTTTAACCAAGATTTGTTTATAATTAAATTAACAGGTTATTTTTTGTTATTAATTTCTTGTTATTTTGGCGAATAGGCCATATGTTGGAAAAACACTGTAGTAATTTAGCCGACATAAATGCGTCACCACTCATAAAACATGTTCGGCGAATGATTAGGACGTGATCACACCAATTGCACTGTAATTGGTTCTTTTGCCGCGTGGCGTGACTTTCTGCGGCAGTTTTATTACACACATTTTTGTAATTTTAGTTAATTTTGAATTCTGCTTTTTTTTTTAATAAAAAAAAAACGCAGAATTCAAACGTTCAAAAAAAACGATAGTTTTTTCAAAGCAGGATTACCTGAACCAAGCGCCTCAGCATCGAACATTAACTTATCTAAAAGTGTGTGTAAAACAATTTTTTTGTTATTACAGTGCTAATATTGATAAAATTGCAGTATAATGTTACAGATATTTTTATTTTAAAAAATCGCGATTTAACGGACTTTCGAGCCCCTATTAGTCCGTTAAATCGAGGGTTTACTGTATCAGACAATTCTGCAGATAGACGCGATTTGCATTTAACAGTCTTGCGCAAATGTTAAACAATTGCGAATGTTAGCTGTACATGTTTGAATACATGTGTGTGTATGCACTCGTGCCGTTGACGGTTATTTTATATAAACAGAATTTTAAATCGATTTCTGGATATATTTAGATTATGAAATCTGCCAAAAATGGTCAGTGGAGTGGATAATAAGAATGAGAGATTGAGATCTTCTTATGGCTGTTTTCCAGTCTACAAGATAGATGCCAAGGGGAAAAGGAGAAAATAAAACGGAGACGACGTAGAACAAGAATTAGCGCTTGAAGCACAAATCTTCAGTATAATCGAAGGAATGCCACGAAGACCAGGAGCCTCTATATATCCAGTTTGAACCGAGTCTTTGAGTTAATTAGTTTGAAGTTATTCTTTGTCTGCAAAAGCAGGACAACATTTACTAAGACTGTTTATGCAAGAATTTGAGGAAATTTAGAAGCCAGGAGAATTCCTTTTTTCTGATTAACAATACAACAAAGATTTCTTGCATCGTTAATCACAAAATGTGCAAAAGAAGTAGAAGCAGGGACAAAAGTTATGGTTAACAACTTTGGCAAAAGACCAGAAAGCATGATATCATTTGAATATGATGCAAATGTCTTCTTTTAGTCCCTTCAAATGATCAGTTTTGGATGCTCTGACAGTTTACTTGCAATTATTTCCCTTGGTATAAACAGAAAAGGAAGATCGAGATTTCGATGAAAGCCAATTATCATATGCCCGGTTCTTCCCTTGTACAGCCTTGGCATACTTCTCAGAGAAGCAAGGTTTTGATAAATAAGGACGAAAATTTAAACTTTAATGGGAATAAATGTTTCCTTATTGACTGGAACTGCTTCAGTGATGTTGTCAGTGCAAATGTTTGCATTAGAACACTGAAACAATGATCCATCCAATGAAATGAGGCAGAAATTTCACAAAGATTATATGCTTAGCATTCTTATAATTCCAGACAATACATAGGCTGTTGCTCCATGAGATGAGACATCAATGCAAGATTGTGGTTTGAATAGTGGTAAAAACAATCTACAGTATATTTAAAAGGGTTCCAATTCACGAAGAGACCTAGTGTTTGGAAAATTGTTAGGATTATTATCTATTTTGGTAGGCATGTGAACAATCTGTGTGAAGGCACTGATGATAACAAATATCTCCGTTTTGACCTACTTGATCCGTGAAGTCGGAAAAGGATCAAGTAGGAGATGTGAACATTAAAATACCCAAGGAATAGTAGCTCAATATTAGAAAAGTTGGATTGCAACAAATGTCACTTTTCAGATAAAAAGAGACAAAGTGTGCAATTGGAAAAACTGAGGTGAGTGATTAAAGATGTTAAAGTCTGAGTTTCTCTTAGGAAAAAGTATGTGGTTTAATAGGTTGGAGATAGAAATCAACCTCGAGGTTCAGTTACACCTCCAGTATATTTCTGAAGACCATGTATATTTGTGAAGCGAAGATAGAAGGCTTTGAGAGGCTTGCCTTTTATTGGCATGTAATATGTTTCCCCTTGCTTGACTTTTAGTGGTTGTTTTAAACTAAAGGAACGATATCACGCAGAAAAGTTTACCTAACTGCTTTGAAAATTGCGACGTAGGCAATTTCCTTTAGATACCACTACTGTACTCCCTCATCTGGTCGCACATTATTCGCTAGTAGATTTTGGAAACCTCCTAAAAGTATTATCATTAAGTTCAATCGTGTATACTATCTAGCGAACGGTCGTGTGAAATAACCCTATTAAGCTGCAATCACGAGAAGAGGAAATGCTATCTCTATTCAACATGTATGTCATAATTCTGAAAACATCATCCATATCGCATGCTGAAAGAAATGGAGGCGGGGGGGGAATTTCAAAACTTTGCTCTGGAATCCAAACGTGGTTTTTTGGTCACTTGAGTTGAGATTTTGGTCGTTTTCAATTCCTGTGGGCTTTCCTTTTTGAAATGCGGATCAAGCAGGTAGAAATTCTGAAACGTTGGTACCAAGATTTTTCACAAATTGTTCGTATGTCTACCGGATAACCCTAATTGTTCTTCAAGTATTCTAGATCTCTTCGTGACATAGCATCCTTTTTTTAGTAAACTGTGGATGTTGTTTGTACTATAGGCATTTCAAACCACAATCTTGTATTGATTTCTTTTCCCGTGGAGCAAGACTCACACAGTTACTCTCACTCGCGTGTCGTCTGGCATTATAAGAGTGCTAAGTGGGATGATCTTCGTGACCTCTATGCCTCTGATGACTGTTTACTGATGGCTATTAACGGGTCCACCAACATGAAGATGAAGTTCAAGGATCGTCAGTCGTCAAACTTTAGTAAGGTCAGGCCAACTGATCTTACTAAAGTGTGATATTCTCCACAGAACATTAGTTCCATCAAGATTTTAGGTTCAGTTTTTGAATTTTAGCTGTTGATACTGTAATTATGCAGTCTGCTTGGTTGCACGATTCAGTAAATGATTTCATCACGAGTTAGGAGATACCGTTGGGATCAGAAAACGTTTTGATGTTAAGGAAAACCAAAATTCTGCTGACATCTTCCTAAAGAAAATCAAGAGATAAAGCGTGTTGTTTTTGAAATGTAAAGAATGGATATTTATATATGACGGTGGTCTGAAAGTTCTCGGCCTCGACCATAGATGGCAACACTATCGGCACGATTTTTTTTTTCTAAGTTCGTGCATCTGTAATAAGCATCCATGTGAAATTGCAAGTCATTCTATCAAGTAGTTTGTTTTATACAGCTGTCTGAAGCAAAAGTGTTGTCTGTATCCCTTGAAATGAATAAAATTGAGTATCGTGCGGTTATAAAATTCTTTGTAAAAGAAGGTTTAACGCCAAAAGAACGGCCACGTTTATGGGTACTCTTCTCCTTCGTTTCCGACAATTAAGAAATGGGCTGCCGAGTTTAAACGTGGCCGTACCAGCCTTGAAGATGATCCACGTGAAGGATGTCCAAAAAGTGTAACAACACCAGAAATCATTGATCCAGTGCACGATATGGTATTGGATGACCGGCGAGTCAAAGTGCGTGAAATTGCTGAGACTATAGGCATTTCAAAAGAACGTGTAGGATATATTTTGCATGAAGAATTGCAAATGAAAAAGCTTTGCGCAAGATGGGTGCCGGCTTGCTCATAGCAGATGAAAAACGCATTCGCATGAAAATCTCTGAACAGTGCTTGGAGCGTTTTAACAAGAATAAAACTGATTTTTTGCGTCGATTTATTACTATGGATGAGATTTGGATTCACCAATTACACACCAGAATTCAAACAGCAGTCAAAACAGTGGACAGAAGCCGGTTGTTCAGCGCCAAAGAAGACAAAGTCGGTTCCATCAGCAGGAAAGGTCATGGCATCGGTGTTTTGTGATGCTAAAGTCATTTTGTTTATTAATTATCTTGAAAAGGGTAAAACAGTAACCGGGAAATATTATTCCGATCTTTTAACCAGACTAGACGAAAAAATTCGCGAGAAAAGACCCGGTTTGCAGAAGAAAAAAATCATCTTTCATCAGGACAATGCACCTGTCCACAAAGGTGTTTTGGCAATGGGAAAATTAAGGGATCTACACTATGAGTTGTTGGAACATCCACCCTGTTCCCCAGATTTGGCTCCCTCTGACTTCTATCTCTTCCCAAAACTATAACTCTTCCTCGCTGGTCAGCGTTTTTCTTCGAATCAAGAGGCGATTGCAGCTGTAGAGAGGTATGTTGCAGATCTTATTGAGAACCAGTATAGGGACGGGATAATATCGCTGGAATAAATGTATTAGTCTTAAGGGAGATTAATCGTATGTTGAAAAATAAAAATAATTTTGAAATTATAAATTCGTTTTTTCATTGTTAGGCTGAGAACTTTTCAGACCACCCTCGTGTGTGTATAAATATATCCTGTTAAGTCAAGAGTGAAAGTATGCTGACAATAAGTCACTTCATAATAATAATATTTGGTTACAGATCAAGTGTTGATCAATTTTATTATGAAACTGAACCAACTAGTTTCGCCACACTTTAACTGTTGGCATCTTCAGGGTACTTATAAGTTTAAACAATCTCACAATTATGCGTAACTGCAAAACTGACAAAAATAACTGTAAAAAACTGACTAGAATAATTACAAATAGAAAATAATTACTAGAAAATCAAGGTACGCCGTTTTGAAATCCCAAAATGTAAAAAGGCAAGGTTAATAAACCATCTCACTTTTCTAAAACGTTGCCGAGATAATTGCATAATTCCTAAGTTCTTACTTCTTAAACCTCTTTTCAATGCTAGACAAGCTAAAAATATTTATTTCAAGACATCGATGTTACTCATTCGTGAAAGGTTACATCACACAAGATTTGTGCTTAGTCAAATTGACTCACAATGTTATGAACTGTTAATGGATCTCTCCAACTCTTTAGATGAGGAAATTTGGCAAGTTTTAGATAAAATGATTAATACCAGTTTTGCCAAAGCGTTTAACAAAAGCAGAGAGACCCAGATTAAGAAATTTAACCGCCTTTATACCACCCACAATGAGTCTAAACCTTCTCTACCAGACAACCCAGTTATTCATAATTTCTCAAACCACATCTTTAAGAAACCTGAAATCGATATTCTCAAGAAAGGTTTCAGCTATGCAATAGCTTCTCAACAGATTCCTAAGGTAGATTTCATCTGTAGTCTAGAAAAAGGAATCTCATTATTACCGCCTCACACAGCAAATTAGCTAAGATCTATGTTGTATAATACTTAAATATAAAGAGCCAACAGGCTTCATTTCGGCGATATAAACATTATTTAAATTAAGGGGATTTAATATCCCCTTAAAACAATGTGGATAATCGCTGATACTTTTATAGTTTACTATATTCGGCATGAAACTCTCTGATTCCAATCTTTGAGTTTCTTATTCGGTTTTAAAACAAAGTTGTATAATACTTTCCTCTCCCTATTCCATAAAACAAAACTTCTCATCACTAGATAAAAGAACTATTCGTGGATTAAAAAACAACAAAGACATCATAATACTTAAAGCAGATAAAGGAAACAGTACTGTAATACTGAACTCAAAAGACTATGAGGACAAAGTCAACCATCTGCTATCTGACTTGTCCGTATACCGTCTTTTAACAAAAGATCCGACATTAAAAAATCACAATGATACCAACGAATTACTCCGCAATTTATCCAACTGGCCAACAGACTTGATTAAACAACTAAAATCGAAATCATCCTTTAACTCCGAGACTATGGCGTTCCAAAAGTGCACAAAGATGGTATTCCTTTAAGCCCAATCGTTGATGCAATCAACTCTCCTACCTACTTATTGTCAAAACATCTCTCGAAACTCTTACAACAACACATCCACAACTCAGAGAGTTACATTAAAAACTCCGGACATTTTGTGGAAAAGCTAAAAAACATCAACATATCGGATAATGATCTTCTAGCCAGCTTAGATGTCACCTCTTTCTTTACAAACGTTCCTGTAGCGGAGGTCATTGACATCTTAAGTACCTTGTTCCCACAAGATATAACCTCATTGTTTGGTCACTGCCTAGACTCCAACTACTTTTCTTGGAAAAATAAGATCTATCAACAATTAATAGGCTTGGCGATGGGGAGCCCACTCTCACCTTCATGTGCTGATCTCTTTATGGAAGACTTAGAAAACAAAATCCTATTCCAAAACCTAAAATTTGGTTCAGATATGTGGACGATATCTTCATCGTATGGAACAATAACAAAGATGACCTATATGATTATCTCAAATAGATCAACTCCTTCCATCGTTCTATTAAATTCACTCTGGAACTTGAAAGAGAAAACCAATTACCGTTTTTAGACATCTTAATCAAAAAACAAATTGATGGCAGTATAAATCTATCGGTGTACAGAAAACCGACCAATACAGGTCACTACCTACATTTCACCACATCTCATATAAACTCAGCATTGTACACATGTTAAAGAAGAGAGCGCTTCGCATCACAACAGACAACGAGACCCTTCAAGATGAGTTAACATTTATTTCCAACAATCTGTACTTGAACGGATATCCAAGAAGGCTAGTCAATAAAGTCCTTTTCTCTAAACCACCACAAAGAGAACAGGAAGATATTCAATATATAAAAACGATTGCAATTCCGTTTGTAAGTGGCATCTCCAACAAGCTCGCCAGCCTCCTCAAACAACACAAAATAAGAGTAACATTTAAACCAATAGAATCTATTCGTAAACTACTAAGATCTCCAATAGACAACCATCCTTTCTATAAATATGCTGGAGTTTATAATATTCCATGCGCTTGTGGCTCTACTTACATCGGACAGACTTCGAGAAGCCTCGAAATCAGGCAAAAGGAACACATTGGCTATGTCAAAAACAACAGACAGGATATTTCTGGCCTATCGTCTCATTTCTCTACAACTAACCATGTCATCGAGTGGGACAAAAGCTGTTCTCCTTACATAGAGGAAGATTACCATTCAAGAATTTTCAAAGAAGCAGCCACAGTCGCCCGTTCTACTGTGAACCTTAACAGAAATCAAGGCCTAATACTCCCAGAGATATGGAAAACCATAATCAGAACTTTAAAAACGGAAGAAATGAACTTTAATACAAACTACAGAAAGTCCCTTAGCAACAGCTAGCTAACCTTGTACACGCGATACTTGTTTCACTCACGTTCGATACTATTCTATTTGTAATTATTCTAGTCAGTTTTGCAGTTACGCATAATTGTGAGATTGTTTAAACTCATAAGTACCCTGAAGATGCCAACAGTTAGTGTGGCGAAACTAGTAGGTTCAGTTTAATAATAAAATTGATCAACACTTGATCTGTAACCAAATATTATTATTATACTAATTTATGATCAAGAAAATACCTTCATGATAATAAGTCACTTTGTTCTTTGTGCACTGATAGAGTGGCGCTGCCAAGGTGTAAACAGGAGAGAGAGTTGATAAGGCAGAAGTTGCATTGTAACTTTGAAAAACACATTATTTTTTTTAGAGGTTTCTTTTTTCCTCTTTGGAAGTGTGATATCATTTAAGGATTGTCCCTGAACTAAATGCACTTTTGAATGTTTTTTTATTTCTTTACAGAAGAGATTGAGACAGATAACCAGTATTATATGTTCATTTATTACCGTTAACGCATAACGAGCTTTACATCATAAAGCTAAAGTATATACCACTGGAAATCGAATAGTGCAGTGCTTTTATTTCGCTTTAAAAATACACTATATGATCAAAAATATCCGGACATCCCTTAGTAGTGCATATGGCTATATATATATCACAATCATGGCTCATATAGGTTAATGTTTGTCTATGAAGACTGCAAGCCCACGGTCTTGCAGTCTTCATAGACAAACATTAACGGTAAAATTGGCTGTAATGAAGAGCTGAGTGACTTTCGAAGTGGCACCATCATACGATTGCCATAATCAGTTCGGGAAATTTTTGTCATGCCAGCTTAGGAGACAAGAGCACAATCGTGACCTCATAAGCTACACACAGCGAGACTGCCGAGTAAATTGCGAAAATATTGCCCGTCCTTGGATAAAATACTTGATACCAATTTCCGAAATGCCTTTGCAAGCAACTCTAGCACCACAACTGTTTGTGGGGAAGCTGAAAAACATGGGTTTCTGTGACCGCACACAGGCGGCGAATCACCAAGGGCAATACCGAGTGTCAGGTGGAATGGTATGAAGTTCACCATCATTGGACTCTGGAGTAGTGGAAACGCGTTCACTGGCCAATTTTGATGTTTCACCCTCTGGCAGCTGTCGGACTAGTCTAGGTTTGGCACATTCTAGGAGAACGCGCTATCCGGCTGAATGTGCCAACTGTGAAGTTTAGTGAAGAAGGCATCATGGTCTGGGGTTGTTTTTGATAGCTTAGACAGAGCCTCCTTAATCTAGTGACGGGGAATCTTAATGCTGTGGCCCTATAATGACATTCTGGACAGTTCTGTGCTTCCAACTTTATGGCAACAGTTCGCTGAAAGCATTTTCCTGTAACACGGCAATTTCATATTAATGCCTTCATTAGAGTGAAAGAGAACACCAGGCATTCGGATATTTTTGATCAGATGGTGTATCTTGCATTCTGAGTGCTAATTGTGTTTGTCTCAGACCACAGCAAATGTAACAAAAAGTAGAACAAACTATCACGAAACAACAATAAATCATATTTATTGTTAAGTTATATCAGAATTGTAATCAGTAATGAGGGGACGGTCTCAGTGCGTTATGCTGTATATCTGCTGCTGAGAGAATAAGATAAAAATTAAAATTCTTCTTAACAAACATTCAGAAATTGAAGACAACCTCATAAATACTTCGAAAAAAAGCTAAAAGGAAAATGTGATTAGCAGAATACTATTATTGGAGAAGGGGAATTATCGCATCTCAGTATTATAGGGTAACGGCGCGTTATGCTATAATACAGCGTGTTATAATTCTAATTATACATTTTAATTGTAATTTTAATAAACAAAGTGTAATAAATAAGTTATATTAATAAATATGATTAAATTAGTATAATTAAAATTTTAACTAAGGAATTTAATTATAAGTTTAATTATGAATAAACCTTATGATGAAAGGAGAAGGGACAGAAAGATAGATTCGATTTCTTTTTTTTAATGAGCTTTGCTAGTTCAAGAAATTCGGCAACTTCTGCATTATAGTAAAATGAAATGAAGCTCTCGTTTTATTAGTCCGCATTCTTTATGCGACTCTCTGAGTAAAAGTTGTTAATATTGCTAGGAAGTTAATTGTTGAAGGGAAGCTGATATGAAAACAAAAAAGCGACCTTTTGGGACCGAGTGGTATTTTTAGAGCGACATCATGTCAAGAGTGTTTTCTTTAAAAAAAAAAAAAAAAAAAAATCCGAATATCGTAGATTATATACTAAGCACCTTTTAGGCATTTCCAAAATCGAATTACATCAGTTTCGAATTTTAAAGATTAATAAAAATATTTCCTCTGAATTCAAACAGCATACTGCTTATTAATGTCCCTCAGATAAGTGTGCGTGCATTACATAGCCTGGAAATAAGTCAATGGACACGATAGTGTAACAGCGACGGCGCCCATCTGAATAAGATGTAAAACCTCCGCTTGCTGCAATGACTGAAACAATCCTATGACATACTTTCCACATGCATACGATAGCGATCATTGGCAATTTTGGACCTTGTTCCTGTAGGCATGTAATGAGGTCTTGGAATGTTGTGGGGCGGACGTCCCTTGACCTCACTCGAAGCTCCAGTTCATCTTATAGATGTTCAATAAGGTTAAGATCAGATATCTGTGGAGCCCAGTCACGTGTAATGACATTCATGTCCACAAACCACGCAGTTACAGCAGCAGCCTTTTGACACAGTGCATTTGACACTTGCTGAAAGAGACAATGGTTAGTTCCGTAGAAACGCCATAAAGTACGAAGCATTGCACTGTCCAGAATGCTCAGATACTTCTCGGAGTTCAATGTTCGTGATACCAGAAACAGGCCAAACCAGAGAAAACCATCGCGCATCAACCTCCGAATTTAATACTTGGGGTGGAAAGAGAAGTTCACCAGGCGTCTCTCACACCCTCCATCTGCTCGGAAGAGGGTGTAGCGTAATATGACGCACCATAACACAGCTTTCCAAGCTTCCACGTCCCACTGTACACGCTCTTTGCTCCACTGAAGACGACGCTTCGTGTTGGTTCGGGTAATGTCGGGCTTGCATATTGCTGTCTATCAAGCAAACCCATGTTTAAAGTCTTCGTGATTGACAGCAATAGACAGATAGATAACCGGTATAAATGGGAGGAATATAATGCTCATAAGTCAGTGCAACTGTGTCCGGTTGGGTAGCACTTGCATCTCAGTATAGTATCACTGATTGTTGACCTGGAATGGCCCAAATTGTCAACAATTTACCCAAGAGATAGGACTGTAACATGGCATTCTTTGACAATGCATCTTTCAAACTCTGTCAGGTCTCTTCTCGCAGCCATTTCACGCGGACACAGTTGCACTGACTTATAAGCATTATTTTCCTCCCATTTATACCGGTTACAAACATGTTACTCATTACATGGCACTCATTACTTGTCCATGGAGGTGGCCGTTTACTTTTTTCCAAGCAGTGTAGTCAGGGTTCCATGTGATCCTATTTTCCTAATCCCAAATTTTATTTTAATTTCTGTTTCTGGAGTATCAATTTTAACAACAAAATAGGTATACAGAGACGTGCATTCTCCTTGAGTGAGTGCAAGGTTTTCCGACCTTCATGCTTACTCAGCTGTATGCCTCGCTAAGTTATACTGTTATTATGATAATTTGTTATTTTCTGCTTCTATGAAGTTCCAGGATTCATCGGACGATTGTCCACAGCATCGACTCTGTTCACTCTTAGTCTACCCAAAACACAATCCATCACTTCATTCCATCCATTAATTATATTTCTGGAGTGGGCAGTAGATATTCGTTAACTATTCACATATTCAACTGGTTTGCCTTCGCTGAGGTAGTAAAACTTTCACCTCATTATAAGAACAACTAATTCACCATCCGTTGAGATATCCCATACAAATTGTTTTGTAAGCACCTGTTACGATAATCGTACCCTCTTTTGACGTGGGGGTGCTAATTTTAATTATACCACTTTTGACATGGGGAAGTCTTTAGCTCAATTACGCTTTGTCACACAGGTACGAGAAAGAGAGAGAGAGAGGATAAAAAAATGCGACATCATTTTTCTTTTTAAATATTAATTCCACCTACGAAAGGCTGTAAACCTATGTCATATTAGTACCATGGGTGGATAAGGGTTAGATAATCTGCAAACCCTATTCTAGATATCAAACAACTATTAAAGCCTTCTGTAAGCAAGGTTATAGTGTTCAATTAAATTCATCTACCGCTAAGGGCAAGAATATTTGGGAATGTCTTTAAGTGGTAAATGAATTTCAATGGTGGGAAGATCCATGTACAAGTATGCATCAGTGTAAAATATGTATTGGAATTGGTGTAGATCAGTAGTTGTCAACAAGTACTGATCTACACCAACTACGAGGATAACGAGATCTGTTTTTACCTGCTACATAATGCAACCTCAGTTTCAACTGTAGAAAAATAGGATACCACCTGGAAAGCGGAGGAGGGGAGTATGACGTCAGTATCCTCATTAAAAGACCCCCAGAATCCTAATTTCATTGTAGTCCTACATAATGTCAGTTCTCCTCTGGATAAAAATCAGTCGAATAAGAGATAGCTTAGCCTGTGTAGCTCAGTGGATGTGGTGTTTGCACACCATAGAGCTTGACCGCACGAAGGAAGACCTGCTTTCGAATCTAGTCGGTGACTAGAGGAAATTTTTCTAAGCCTTTTTTTTCGACCGGTTTCCTAGTTAGTTGATCTATGGCACGGGCAAGCGGTTTTTTCTCACGGTAACCCGGTTTTTTCGTCCCGTAAGCTCGATAAAATCGACCGTAGAAACCACACTATTTCAGACATTAAATATATTGTGTTAGGGACCACGAGATGGCGGCACTTGTTCAGCCGTTTCTCTTCACTGTGTGCCGCTTAATTAGTGATAGCCTTGGGCCAGCTCTCTGATTGGGTGCCAGTGGAGATTGAACTGCCCACTCAGTCTCCAAAAGCTAGATAGGGTTTAAAGGCCTCGCCTACTCCCTATAAAGGAATCAAAGGCGTTACTGATTTTTTTTAATATATATATAAGAGATAGCTGGTGCCATACCCGGATAACAAAAGATTTTCTGTTAAAGATAAAATCGAAGTAGTTCCTAAAAGTTTTGTTGATGCATTTACTTCACAATTCGTTCCCTGCCATCGTTTCATAGCTATAAATATTTTTGTTCAGTTTAATTCTGAAGTTTTTTTTTAGTCTATGACACTTTTTTATATGACTCTCTCTTTCTCTCTAGACTTCCTCTTTCATTATACCACTTCTGTTTTCTGAAACAGTCTTTCTCACACTGCTTTCCTCAAGGACTACAAACTCTAGCTGTTCAATTGGTTGTTTCTTTTTCCTTAATTACGCATACCGACCACTGAATTAGAAACATTTATCCCGATGTACATAAACATCACTTACGCAGCGTATTTGCAAAATACTTGGTCATCACCACGTGTTCCACGCAACTATTTAAGAATGTTGCTATCAGTAATCGCCAACGATATTGATACCAGGAAAAATAAATAAACTTTCGGAATTCGGTAAATGGTTATTTTGTGTGCGCCCATCTGGCTGGAGGTGGGATTTTAAAAACAGCAGAGCCGACTTTTAAAAATAATAAATCGGGTAACATCTTTTATTTCCTTATAGGGGTTAGGAAAGGCCTTTTAACCGCTATTTCTAGCTTTTGGAGACTGGGTGGAATTCAGTTTCCACTGGTAGCCAATCAGAAATAGTTAAACCAAGACTATAATTAAAAGTGGCAACTGATGAAATCCAACAGAATGTTTTAGTCTGAAATAATGTTGGTTCTACGGTCGATTTTCTTGAGTTTACGGGACGAAAAAACCGAATTTTCCAGGAGAAAAAACCCACTTGGCAGTACCAGAGATCGACTAACTCGGGAACCGGTCGAACAAAAGAATTAGAATAAGTTCCTCCAGTTACCAATTAGGCTTGAACTTAGGTCTATCTTCGGGCTGCCTAGAGGCAGAGGATGTAAACACCACTTCCATTGCGCCACAGGTCTTGCAGAGCGGACTGGTTTCTCAAAATGCGGAATATCCCGGGTGTTGAATCAGTGGAGAAGTAACCTGTTGCTTGTCTAAGAGGTATAACTGTGGTCCTAAAACGGTCTCAGGAACGAGATCGCTGTTGTCTCATAAGGCTTGTATGTACAAACAGAACTTTCTGTGTGCAGCAATTGACTGAAACATTTAATGGAGGTTGTTCCCGACCCATACTTACCGAACTATGCGCAGGGAATTGAAGAGGATCGGTAATGGCCAAAAACTACTGGTTTCTGCAAAACTAGAAAGTTCGTCTACAGTGGTGTCAGGAAAACCGTGACTGGACGCTACAAGACTGGAAAAAAAGTCGTAGTCGGACGAGTCACAGTATGCCTTGTTCCTTAACTACGGTAGGCAGAGAGTTTGGAAGGAGCCATAAAGCAGTGAATCCACCTTGCCTTGTAAACACAACTCAAGGTTTTGGAGGTAGTATCATGAGTGTGAGACGGGTTCTGTTGATAGAGAACAGGTCTCCTGATATTGGTAGAAAGGTCGTTTGTCCTCCAAGGAATATCTGAACATTGTTGCCGATCAAGTCCATCCTGCATGTTGGCTTTTTATCCAGCAGATGATGGTTGTTTCACGGACGACAATGCTACTGTCCATCAAACAAGAATTGTTCGACGTGGTTCGCCATGATGACAACTACCTTCCGGCCATCACAAAGCCCGAATCTGAACTCCATTAAGAATTAAGAATGTATGGGATACGTTAGAAAAACAGATCCAGAAGCAAAGTCCTCTTCCATGAAATATGATCCAGTTAAAGGACTGTGGTGAACGGCTGGTATGTTGGATTACGTACATGTAATCCAACACCTTGTGGAATCTATGCCAAACCGTATATCTGCCTTAATTCGGGCTAAAGAAGGTCCAACACGGTATTGAATAAAAGTTTCTAATTTTGTGGCCGGTATGTGTACTTTCCCTCGCGCAGCAATGATATGCTATAGGTTTTCAACCTCTTGTGTGCAGGATTAATGTTTAAAAAAAAAACGATCTTTATTATAGAGAGAAAAGGAAGATAGAGATCTGCATGAAAGCTAGTTGTACACTTTTTTTTTAGCCAACTAAAGTTTAAATAATGGACAAAATTTAAGGTGGAATGAGAAATGAATATTTCCATATCTATCATAATTGTTTGTTACATACTTTGAGATAAAATTAACCAGAAAATGAGGGGAAAAAAAGTGAAACTAAGTAGTAAATGTAGATACTGAACAGTGAATTTCTGTTAGGAAAAGCGAAATAGTTTGTTTGGCAGAATGGACATGGAAAAAGGCTTAATCGAAATTGGGTCCAGTGTGTGTTCTGGACCCAATTTCGTGTCCAGAGCACATAATTTTTTTTTGTATATGGGCGCGCACATACACACACATTTTATATAAACGTAATATAAATATATGTGTTGGAAAATTAAATTACACTAAACTGGTTGAAACTATATCTTGATGAAAAAAATTGAACATATGAACACTTAGGATTTATAACGTTTTTTTAAAATACCATAGGTAACCAAATATTTAACGATTGAAGAATTTGGTCACGATGTTATTACTGATAGAGCTTTATTTGATAGTAGTATTACTGATTTTAAATAGTCTAATAACATCAGTCTTCAATAAGGAAATTCAAAAATAGAATTAAACAAACAATACACGCCCGAACGGAATAAATTCGATATTGAGTATAAAGCAAACAAAAAAAAAATTATACATCAAAGAAGGTAGGTACTTAATAACATTATATCCGAAATGAGGAAATTAGAAAATGGCCACACACATATGCAGAAAGAATATTTTATATTTCATTTCCCAAAACAAGCAAACAAACCAAATTTAATTGGACTGGGTTTGGCTGTTTAGAATTACAGCCAAAGCAGCTAAGACTAATAGTTATTATAAAGTCTTCCATTCAATGAAAGGACCAGGGTAGCTATTCTGACCAAAGATAAGAGACCGTATTATTAATTTATGTCCATTTTGACTGGAATTATCTAATTTCGCCAATCTCATACGGATGTAGCAGAGTTATTCCTCTCTGAAACTCGCTTTTTCCATCCCTCAAAACAGACAGAACGGTCAGAAGTCTGATAATAACGTGTGTTCCTGATTGTTCTTGCTGTTTTGAGGGATGAAAAAAAACTGAGTTTCAGGGAGGAATAACTCTGCTACAACCGTATGAGATTGGCGAAATTAGATAATTCCAGTCAAAACTGACATAAATTTTAGTAGCGAACAAATTAATCCGAACACTCACATTTTAAAGAAAAATTTTAATTTCACAAGAAAATAAATACAAAAATTAAACTCCAACTTTATCTAATAATTCATATGTGCTCCTCTGTTCCTAATAAGTTTATTAATTCGCTTAGGCATGGACTCTACCAACGTAGAACACATTTTTCTTATTTCTGCATCTCGAAATCATACTTTTATAATGGATTGTATTAAATTATCCTTTTTATCACAATTGAATTTTCCAAGTCTCTTTTTCTCTATGGCCCAGAAATTTTCTATTGGGATAATGTCAGAAGAATTACCTGGTCACTAAAGCAATTGGATGTTGTGATTTTTGTGGAACCCTTTCACTTTTTTTTGAAGTGACATGGAGCGAGATCCTGTTGGAAGATGAGTTCTTTGTCTTTCTGGATCTGTTTTACCACTCTTTTCTCGAATATTTCTATGTAGTAGTAGTCACTTTTCATCATTCCGTCGACAAGTACAAGTGATCCGTCATGTATAAAACAACCCCAGAATATCTTTTTAGCTGAGTGTTTAGAAGCTTGTTGAAGGCAGATGGAGAAGTCTTCTCAGCCGCTGATTTGCGAACATAGGGTACTCGCTCGCCTTGGACAAAGAAATTGACCTCATCTAATAATATGACTTTCTTCCACTTCTCAACAGTTCAATAGCATGGACAATCGTTGTACACATTTTCCCACTGGAGCCTCTTTTTCTGCATAGCCTTCATCAACACGTGTTTCTTTTTTGGTCTCTGTGCAATCCTCCCTAATTCCAACAATCTTGGACTGCTATGACTGAAACATTAATCCCGTTAGCTGCCAAGTCTCTATTTAAGTCTACAGTAGGCAATCTTGGATTAATTTTGCTTTTCCTAACTAGTAAACGATCTTGAGTAAGTGTAGTTTTCCTTTCGAACACCTTTTCGCTTTCTCTCAGGAAAAAAAAGGTACCTGTCTGGCTAAACTGCTTAAAATTGCATTAATAGTACTCAAACCGACACCACACTCATTGACAATTTGTCTTTGATTATAGGTGTGTGTTGAGAAAGAGTACATATCTTTGAACGCTTTCTTGGAGATGTATCTTTGTCAGCTACACAAAATGAATAAAACACTACGAATGTCAACTTGCTTACACTATTAAAAACGCACAACACTATTAATAAACGTGCAGACCGTTTAAACACGCAGCACTCAACCAAAATAGTGAACTTAAACCAAAACCGAAAATAGTAAACTGAAACCAAAACCAAAATTCTTCTTCTTTTCCCTTCTACGTGTTAGGCCTGTTACAGAGTATTCTTAAGCCATTCTAAGTCACACCATCCCGAGGATAAAGTGACTAGCCTTATTCCTCCCGGTATATTCTATGGCTGTAGCTGCGTGTGTTCACGGAGCCGGTTTGTCTGCTTGCGGAAGGAAAAACCCCAGATAAACTGGGAAGAAAAACCCTGCTGTCCACGTCTGGCTAATTTGGCTATGTGTGAGAAAGATCCTTAAGCTCCTCACGTCGGCGACGGGAATCGAATCCAGGACACTCCTTTCCCAGGCACATGGTTGCAAAGTGCATAGCCACTAGGCTAACCGTGCGGACACCAAAATTATTGCGAACTGAAACAAAAACCAAACCAAAAATTTTATAAAAATTTGACTTGTTGGATTAATTTGTTCGCTACTATAATAACGTGTTGTTAGAGTATCGAACAAATGTAATAACATGTTGTCTCACATTTGGTCAGAATAGCTATCCAGTGAGTTACTTTATACTAATAAAGTAACTCACTGGATAGTAACTAATTTCTGATAGTTATCACAGCAAACGTTCCCAACATGTTTAATATTACTTCGTGACGCATTATCACGTTGAAAGGTTTAATGGCCTGTATCATGAATTTTCCACAATGTAGGAAAAGCACAGCTATCCAGAACATGAATACAAGACTCATTCCTAGCGGTTAGGAAACTATGCACTACAACCATGGACCTAATTCGTACCATAAGAAGCAGCTACATATCATTTCACTACCACCCAAGCTTTATCGTTTCTCCAGAGAGTGAAACGCTAGTTGCTCTGCAGAGCTGATTTCCATTGCACCAAGTCTAGGTTCGGCATGCCTTGGCCTATGCCAGACATTGAACTCCTTTTTGTCAAAGACTTGTGTAATGGAACTCTCATGAAAATGCACAGCCTACAGCTCTTTTCGTGTTAAGGAAATAGCTAATGTATTCCGTGCAGATCCAGTCTCTAAATTTACAGTGATTCTTGGAGTCCGATAAAACACACACATAGAGAGAGAGAGAGGTGAGGTGATTAGCTTTCTGAAGGAATGCCGTCTCCTGTCAACCGCATTTCAAGTCTACCTAATTGTATCTTGGGCTTACTACCTTTCTATTTCTTCAGCGCACTGCAAAATGTGAATATAGGGATGGTTAACTGCCGCACAATTGCACATTTTCCCCAAATGACAGCCAACTATCACTTCTCTCTGAAACGCTGTTATCGCTTTTCTTGTAGTTATCATTCATAATACAAGATCGAAATGACTTCTGAGTGAACCAGTGATCTCCTTTAGATAATCCCTTGAGACACTGCATTACATAGACCTACGTACACTGTAGTTGGAGACCGTTACATATTGGTAGGTAATGTACTGTATGTAGACCAGAGCCTCCTTAGCTCCGATAAAACCCTTTGGTTGTAAAGATATTTGAATTCCGTCTAGGACATGAAGAATCTTTATCAGAGCTGTTTAACTGAAAGCAAGCTAGTCGATCTTATACGAAGGCGTAGGAATTTTTTTTAATCCCACAAAACAGACAATTGGATGTAGATTGTCAATTGCTTGGCTTCTTCGGCAAGGAGAGCACAAGCAGTTTTATACTCAAAATATATATTTAGGCATAGGATTAACTACCTTATCCTAAATTTATGCCTATGGAATCAACTGGATGGGGTTGTGGGCCTTAAAGGCCTGTAAGCACATCATAGGTTAGTTATTATTATTATACTGTATATAGACTTGTGTAATCAGTAACGCAACGTCATTTAATAGTACAGAGACGTGTGCCAGTGAAAGTTACCCGTGGAGGCTCGCAGAATATTAATCGCGCACGCTGATAAAGTTTCTAAGGAAAATTAGTTTGTTCATGTGAAGATAATAATCGAGCACAGTGAACGTGAAATGATTTATTTTTCTTTGATTACCTGCCTAGAGAAGAACAACAAGAACTTATAGGAAATTCAAAGATCGGAATCAAAGAATTTCATGCCGAATATAGTAACTATAAACGTATCGGCGACTACTAGCGTAAGCTAAAGCACGTAGTTCAAATACGTAACTACGTGCTTTAGCTTACGCTAGTAGTTGCCGATACGTTTATAGTTACTATATTTGGCATGAAACTTTTTGATTCCGATCTTTGAGTTTCTTATTCGGTTTTAAAACAATGTGAGATTTAATATCCCCTTAATTTAAATAATATTTACATCGCCGAAATGAAGCCTACTGGCTCTTTATTTTAAATAAAGAACTTATAGTTTTACCGTGTTATTAAAATGTTGAGAAACATTTTAAATGACTTGAATTTCTAACTTGGATACAGATATGAAATTTATCATATCTGTTTCTTTTTTTCTCGATAATTCTATTTTCTTCAAGATTATTTATATTTACCAGTTTCAACAAAGTCACGAAGACTAAACTTATCAAAACACCAAAATTCAGTAGTTTTTGGAGATAGAGGTAGCAAATTTGGTTTAATTTCGTAAATATAACAGGTACAATTTTTAATTGTACCTGTTATATTTATTATTAAAAAAAGTGTTATGTGAATTTTGAAATACTAAATGAAATATAATTTCTTAACAGCTTAGTGATTATTTCTAACACTTTAAGTTTAAATCCTATTTATGTATCGTGTATATAAATTAATATACACGATATTAATAATATCGTGTATATTATTAACATACACGATTAATAATATACACGATATTAATAAATCGTGTATAAAAATCCTTGAATCTTGCCACGGGCATGGATGCTTGTGACTGTTCTGCTCTCTATGTGGAAAGGGCATCTGCGACCCTACCACTTCTTGTAGCAAAGGCCTCACTCCCAAAATCCTACGAGGGTACGGGAGTGACCATACAGCGCTTACGGACGTCAAATGTGAATAACTAATTTCTATTGGGAACTAATTTTATCTAATATAATGCTTATCGTAATTATTTTTAAGATGCACTCACATATTCTCCTCAGTCTATAACTACACTCCTGAAGGATATGAGGTCATATCTTTCTTATTGAGGACCTGAAGTCGTATTAAAAAGTTGCATGTTTGATCTCTAGAGCAGTTTCCGGACTGTCTAATCCTTAATCCTATCCATGCAAATAATGTGCTATGCAGCCTTTGGTGAGCAGGATTCATCGGCACACACAAAACGTCAGAGCACTAAGGCGTTCTACAGACAAAATCGGCGAACGATGCAAATACAATTAACAGCCCTAATACAAGTTTAAGTTTCTATGAAGCTACATGAGCTTGTCAATCGATTAAGCCTATGTTTATCTTGATCTTTCTCTTAATGTATGTTAAGGGAAAGATCAAGTTAAGCATACTAATTATCTAATGAAGTACTAGGACTGATTACAGGAGGGCCATTCTTTCTTATATAATCAGTATTACAGTTTTTCTGCCTCCGTGAGAAAAAATATATATATACTGTATATATATACAGGGTGGCCATAAAATAACTTTCCCTCTTTGGAGGCATCTGTAGCTAAAACCAATAAACGGAATGAGACTAAATTTTATATTGAAACTTTTTAAGGCATGGGGAGATGATTTCCGCGAAATTTAAGCGACAGCCGCGTCACTCGTTCCAGCTGGATATGTGGTGCGTTACTATAATAATAATTAAACTAAAACAACTTGCGAGAGACACAGAAATTAATGTAGTGATTGAACTCACAGGAAATAATGTTTTATTCATCAGAATCTGGGTCCCCTGGACCACATACACGATTTTCAATGTGCTGACCTTTCTTGTGTACAACAAATTGCATCCAGTGGGCGACATGCTCTACAGCTGAGCGTAAGGAGTCGGATTGGATGTTCATAACAGCTCGTTTTATGTTCTCTTTTATCAGTCAGTTCTTTCCGACGGCATGGCCGCCTCGATCCCCGGACATCACTCCATGTGACTTTTGGCTGTGGGAGTATTTGAAATCCGTTGTGTATGTTGGTGGCGTTCCCAACTTGCATGTCTTGAAAGAGAACATTTAAGGTGAAGGCCAGTGGTTACGAATCATTGAAGGGAGAAGTAATGATGATTTGAATCAAATGAATAAAACATGTAACGTTATATTGCATTCTAAAACCCAAAACTTCCTAAAAATGTATATAGTAATTTTTTACCTACTCAAAGCCCTTTACTTAAACACTTATAGAAGACAGAACATCATTTAAGGATCCTTATGGAAATATAAAACTAAAGTGGTGACAAAGCCTTCAGTCCGGCGAAGAGAGAGAGAGAGAGAGAGAGAGAGAGAGAGAGAGAGAGAGAGAGAAGATGGTATATCAGCTGTTGGTGAGTCACGAAATGACTAACCCTAGTTAATGACAATGAAGCTGTTATGTTTATTATGGTGAGATAAGCCTTATCATAACATTTCGATCATAGGGCATAGAAGATGTATTTTTGATTTTGTGTAGGAAGATATCAGAAGGATCTTGACTAACTTGGATACCAGAAAACTCTTCTAATAGCATCTCTCCAATTTTCCGGATATTATGTATCAATCTCCTGATATACGCAAAGATATGGAACTGTATGTGTGTGTGTGTGGGGGGGGGGGTTTGAGAAATTATGTAAACCCTGTTCGTCAATCAAAAAAAAAAAAGCACTCACCAAGACCCGCCCCAGTTTTTTAATGAGATGTTCCAGTAAGTCAATAGAAGTTCCATAGTGATTAGTGGTGCTGAATCTGTGTTTTCTTAAAAGTTAAAAAGATTTTGTTTAGAAAGTGATTTATTAAATAAAAAATGTTGTCTTGTGCCTAGTCTGCAGCTAGTCGCCACGTGCGAGTGTATACACAAAATTAATGCCACAGGCGAGATTAAGTGGAGAGATAAGAGTTCTTGCTTTAGCTATTCACATCCGACAACAACGATGCTGGAAAGACCTCGATTCGAATTCTGCCTGTAATGCTAAGAACCTTTAAAAATACTTTTCATATGAAGGTGAGTTAGCTGGTCGCATACCGCGGGACAGATTTTTTCCTCCGGGAACGCGGTTTTTCATTCCCCAAATGCAAGGCAGAGAGAACCAACCAGAAGAGAACATTCATTTAACAGTGTATAACACACTGTTACACTGTATTAGCCTTAGTTGATTCTGCCATAATTCCAAACGCAACCCAGTTGTTATGGTAACTGCTGTGTAATATGTGCATAGCGTTTAATTATGGAAACTGCAGGTTACGAAATAATGGGGATGGTCGTAATATTCGTAATTCAAAATATTACGAATAGACTGTGTACGTTGCGTACATAATTTTCCATGTAGAGATACGTATAGTTCAAACATGAACATGCAGTGCGTATTCTCCCTAAATGTTAATTAAACACATTTAAATCAAATTTGCAATGGTCTTTTTGTTTATCCTTCTTGTAACCGCCATCATATAAATTCCATTATGATGACGCCATCAAGAAGCGTTTTGTGAATGTAGAAATCAAATGATAAAAAACTCATTTAAACTGACATATTGTAGATGAAAATTTAATGTCGGACCATTCTAGCTAACATATTCCATAATGATTTTTTTTTTTTAATTCTCAGAAAATTCAAATAAAAGCCTATAATTCGTTGGCATTTTTTTGAGTTATTATGTTTTTTTTTTTCTTTACTCACTCGTTACTGGAAAGTAAATGCCTTCTAATACCTGAATTTCACCTTCAAGAATCCGACGCTGCTACAGACTATTTCTTTTTATCTTACCTATGCAGTGAACTATTTTGAAATCTCTGGGTAGTTAAATACATGTAACTCTGTATCGCGCTTTTTCTGTAAACACACCGTATATGATATTCGGTATTATATCGCTATTCACAAAGGAAATTGTAGTTTATCCTTCGGATGTTGACGAAAGTTTTGAATTACGTGTAATTTCTTTTGAAACCACACGGAATTGGAAACTTTCATCATTCAGCGACAACTGTCAATGATTTAAAACAAACAACCAGAGGGCTATCTGTTTTATACGGCAACTTACCAGTTGTGTGTATATACTGGTGGTGATCTGGCCTCTACGACTAAAGTTGAGTCAATCCTGTTGACTCAACAGGTCCTTTAAAAGCGTTATATCTTGTGTCCTCTCAAGAAAAAAGAAGAAGAAAAAAAAAGAAATTGCTTCAAATGCAGGCAACCGATAAACATCACACACTCATCTCATGCCCCCCCCCTTTATGTGGTTCCCACCACACGAAAGGTTTTTTTTTTTTAATCTATAGTACAGTCCATGGGTGAGCTAAGTATTTATTTATTTATTTTTTTAAATAGATTTGTTTTTGTTTTTTTTTTATTTACATAGTCCAGAACCCCTGATCTAGAAACAACACAGCAGGGCTGTGGCCTCATACCAGGCAATGAAATTCATCTCCTGCCAATTCATGCCCATGTGGGGCGGGATTCAAACTAACAGCCTGTTGGTTGGAGAGCCGACATGCTAACAACTCGAGCAACCAGGCTTTGAAGTAACTCGTATCCTGAAAAAGGTTGATAGAGAAAAGGAGCATATTTTGAGTTCAGAATTTCAGCTTATCTCACTGTTTAATTCTGAAACTACAGAGGATCAAATTTTAACGAATTTACGTCTGCATTACTTAAATTGTATAGGTCTTACTTTGGTAAACAATTATGACATTTTTTTTTAACCAATCAGAATGCCTTACTGATGTTTGACCTTATTGTAGTAAAGATGACTAGACGCACACAACCTTTTTCACAAAGCAACGTTCATTCATATGAATATCCTGAAAAGCAGATATCCGACTAAAAAAGAATAATTAATTAAATTTGTGGCCTTTTAACAAACAAACTCTTACTACAAATTACTAACAATGAAGTTTATATTATGCTCATCTACAGCGCATAACTTTAAAAGCATTTTGCTGTATATTGTTCTCAGCATAATATATTTGCGTGCTTTCACTTCCTTTATTTTCCCTATAGCAGCGTTTCTCTTGGATTGGACGTGTGTGTGTGTGTGTGGGGGGGGGGAATATTGGTTCTCGTTAAATGTAAAACTTGAAATATGGCATGTATGCTGTCGTTAGAAAAATGAAGCTTTAAAGGAAAATCAAGCTATAAAAATAAAACTAAAGAGAAGTGTGCAACTAATATTTATTCAAGTTTAATAACATGCGGCCGCATCCACAATATACACACTTAGTCCAGCCTCATTGCCTAACGGATATCGCATACCTCAGAAATATCAGATATTTTTAGAAAAATAAAATAAACTCTTTAATGCCTTTTATTTCCCAAAAGCAATAGGCGTAGCTCCTTTAGCCTTAACTTTTTGAAGCGTAAATCGTCATCATTCAAGGATTTACTGATAGCGAGCATCGACCAGTGCTTTTTTGGTAAAACAATAGGTGAACGCTAGTTCACCTATTGTTTTACCATTATTTGCTAGCGGGAAAATTTTTAAATTAAAAGGATATGAAAATAAAACTAAAATATTATTCAGTAATTTGTATTTCAAAGTGTGGTAATGTTGTCGGAATAAGAACAACAAATTGAGTACATAACAATCAGTTTATTAAGCATAAATTTATTATACAAATAAAATTGTAAAATATACAAATTGTAATTGCTAATTGTAAAAATGCTAGATAAAAGTGTAAAAAAATTACACGTTTACCTAGTTTTACAGATATTACTAAATATTAGTAATATTTGCAGTGCCGTCCGCACGGTTAGCCTAGTGGGTATGCGCTTCGCAACCATATGCCTGGGAAAGGAGCGTCCTGGGTTCAATTACCGTCGCCGACGTGAGGAGCTTAAGGATCTTTCTCAGACATATCGAAGTTATGATATTGAGCGTGGATAGCAGGGTTTTTCTCCCCAGTTTATCTGGGGGGTTCCCCGCAAGCAGGCAAACCGGCTCCGTGAACACACGCAGCTACAGCCATAGAATATACCGGGAGGCATAAAGCTAGTCATCTTATCCTCGGGATGGGTTTAGAATACTCTGTAACAGGTCATTGGGTCTAACACGTAGAAGGGAAAAGAAGATTTGTAATCCTAAATATTCTTAGGATTGCAATTTTCTAAATATACTGTATCTGTTTATCACACCTGACTGTTAATAAAGGTGTCGGTACGTCTTCCTGTTGCATACCGTCCCCCCCCCAAAAAAAATGCACTCGGTCCTCAACAATAAATCAGGACTCTTCAGGAGAGAGAGAGTACAGCAGACAACTTACTGCCATCTCGTGTCCCTTAATCCTAACACCCCTATCCATTGTCTGTAACAGTGTGAGTTCTATGGTCAGTTTTCAGGGAGCAAAAAACTCGAATTTCTAGGAAGAAAAACCCTATTTCTCCGTGCCATCGCTTGACTAAATCGGAACTAGTTCAAGAAAGGCTTGAAAAATGTTTCTTTAGTCGATGACTAGAATCGAACTTAGAAAGTTCTTTCTTCTGGCGGCTTAGCGTTATGGGTACAAACTCCATGTTCACTGGCCTACATAACCACTTAGATAATTTTAGATGCAGTCGTCATTTAAAACTCAAATTTCCAGAAAGAAAAACCATACTTCCCCGTGATAGCGCTTGACTAACTTGGGAAATAGTCCAAGCAAACTACATGCAAGTATACGTGATGGGCCGTAAACACGAACCACGAACCACAAGTCGCATTCATTTGTGGTTGGTGGTTGCAGAGATATACAATTTTCAAATCGGGACATTCTTTTGGAAACACCCTGTACTTAGAAAATGGTCCCCAGGGAGATAATGTTTGGGAAACCCTGCTATATAGTATAAAATACTACCATTGTCCCGTGGATATGGTGCCTTGAGGGGTGCGCGCGCTGCTTATTCTGTTCTTACCCACAGCGTTGCGATAGTGACTACCTCATTCATAAGTGCATTACGAGCAATCGTGATTCATCAAATATTTTTTTCCGCTATACAGTGATGTCATACCATCTGTATTTATAAAATTATACTCTATTTAAAATGAACTATGAACAAAACAGCGAAACTGAAAGAACTGTAATAACGTGAATACTGAAGAATAGATAGATCTGTCTGAAGCCATGACTGATGTGCAGCATCCTTCAATTAATGTGGTAATAGTACTTCCACTAACAAGTACTGCTTGTGGAACTATCATCGATTTGGATACAGGTTACGGCGGGGTTGGATGGCGAAGCAAGCATAAATACAGTACCCTAGTATTTATATGAAATAGTATGCTAAATCAAATCTGAATTAAGTATATCGAATAAGTAAAAAAATCCGATGAAATATGTAAATTATAAACTATAAATATAGTTTATAATTTGCATATTTCATCGGATTATAAAATGTTATCGGTTTACCAAACAAATTATCACCGCTTTTTTTTATGTGTGATATTTATAAGAACAGCTTTGAAATTGCCGTTCCCCAGTACAAACTGTTATACAAAAGTTGCTTCCCATCGAAAGGAAATGGTTATAACAAAAGGATCAGAACAAAAGAATAATCATTTGCTATAGTGTTTAAGGAAGAAGGTAGGAAAACATTTCGTAGTAGACAAGTGACAATTTTAAAGCGGACTGGCATAAGCTATGGAATAAATACAACGTAATGAAAGCAGATGCGTTAATAGAAAAATGTTATCTCAATAATAAATAGTGGTTTTTATTTAGTTTTCCCCCCCCCCTCTCTCTCTCTCTCTCTCTCTCTCTCTCTATATATATATATATATATATATATATATATATATATATATATATTTAAAATAGTCACAAAGTACAAACTCCTTTCTGTCGGCATCTATGTATTAACACTAAGATAAAGGACTGCTAGGATATCTATGCATAAGCAGATATGCCATAGAATGAACATTGTTATCATAACATAAAGAAATTACTCATTATCTTGAAGAATTGTGATTTTGCCTGATATGACAGTTAGCAGATGTTAAAATATGCATTTCTTTTTAAACAGAATGCTAAATGTGAAAGTTAAAATTTTTAATTTAAGTAAACGATGTGTGTGTGTATGCGCGCGCACACACACACACATACACACACCGTTATATAAAGAGAGAGAGGAATTAAGTATACATGGTTTACAGGTGTGCGGTACTTTAGGGCGTTACTAACAGTTCTCTTTTGTTGTGGAAATGTTGTCATAGAAACAGTCTCTCGTGTTAACATTTGCTAGGGAAATACACAAAATTTGTAACTGCGAAAACCTGAGACTGAATTTTAATTACTTCAATGTATAAACGAAGTGTTAAAGAATACTTGATGTTTGGAATTCAGCCTCACTGATGCGAAGAATGTACACGTACCGGCCACTGAATTAGAAACCTTTATTCGAACACGTAAACGTCACTTACGCAGCGTATATGCAAAGTACTTGGCCACGTGTGTCATCACCACGTGTTCTAGGCAACTATTTAAGAATGCTGCTGGTCAGTAATCGTCAACAGTGCGGATCACAATGGGAAAAACAAAGGATCATCTTTCCGAGTTCGATAAACGGCTTATTGTGGGTGCTTGTCTGGCTGGGGCCACTATTTTGAAAACGGCAGAGCTGAATGGTTTCTCAAAAGGTAAGATATTTCGAATGTTTAATCAATGGAAAAATAATCCACATTGCTTGTCTAAGAAGCGTAACTGTGGTTCTAAGACAGTCTGTCAAGAACAAGATCGTCTTCGTCCGAGAAGGCTTGTACGGACAGCCAAATATGTGCAGCAACTGATCGAAGAATTTAATGAAGGCTGTTCCTGTCCCATATCTCACTGAACTATGCGCAGGGAACTGAAGAGGAATGGTCCAACACGGTATTTGTCAGCGGCTAGTATGTGTACTGTAAGTGAGAAATGTAGCAGATAATGCAAGTCAGAATTTGGGTTTACAAAACAATGAACAAGTCACATGGATATTTGTTGTTAAGCGTGGTATACGCAAAAGTCATGTACCTGTGCTTTCCTCCATCAGATACAGACATCAAGGTTCTGTCTTTTTTTTTTTTTTTTTTTTAATATGCTCATAGTTTTGACTAGAAAGACGTCGCAGGTTCGATTAATCATCGATTAGAGCTTTTCTATACCGGACTTCACATTCTTGGGTTAGTAGATCTTTGGGAAAGGCAAATAGTTTATTTCTCCCGGAAATTTTGGTTTATAACTACAGAACTCGGAACTCGGTAGCCATACATTCAACTACTGCTGACGACTAACTATGGAGACCGGTTACCCACAGATTTGCAAAATGAAAAAGTCCCATCTACTTCGTTTGGAAAATAAAAGGAGTTAGAGGATTAAAGGATTTAGTTTATGAACTAATGAAGCATTACTTCAGTAAATTTATTCGAATTCAAGCTATATCAATGTTTAAATATCATCTAATTCGAATGTAGCCATGAGTATTGATGAGTTCGATCCTGGAAGTAGTTCTCTAAATATGCACTGCTTGGAAAAAAAGTCAACAGACACTACAGTTTGAGGAACAAACAGCTATGCCGTCCACATTAACAAGATCTTGGACTTCCTTTTGCTGCGATGAATACAGCAATCCTACTGGACATTCTTTCAACGAGTGTACGATAATGATCAGTGGGAATTTTGGACCATTTTCCTTTAGTCATGTAATGAGGTCCTGGAGTTCGGGGGGAGGACGTCCCTTGACCTAATCCGGCGCTCTAGTTCATCCCACAGATGTTCAGTAAGGTTCAGATCAGGACTCAGTGGAGGCCAGTCAAGTGTGGTAACGTTCATGTCCACAAACCACGCAGTAACAGCAGCTGCTTATGACACGGTGCATTCTTCTTCTTCCCTTCAGGTATTAGGTCTACTGGCCTGTTAGGGCTATCCTTAGCGTTTCTAAGCCGTCCCCGTCCCGAGGATAAGGTGGCTAGCCCTATGTCTGTAGATGCGTGTGTTCACGAGGCTGGTTTGCCTGCTTGCGGGAGGGAAAACCCTGCAGTCCACTCCAAAGACCGGGTAACCTGGCTATGTCTGAGAAACAAGGAGGGAGAGTCGAGTAGATAATTTATATACTTTGAATTCGTCTTAAATAATTATCTTAGGGAAATGTTTCTAAAACGGTTGATTTCCAAAGAAACTCATCCTTTTTGAGAGACTAGTTTCAAGCGTACCGAGAAATTCCAGCATGAAGACGTATTTTATAACTTTTATTAGTCGTCTTATTTTGCCGAGTACTATTTTTAAAACACAATCCCAGCTGATACGGATAGGTGTTGCAACTTAACCGACAAATCTGCCACATTTAGAAACTGTTAGTAATATCGCTTTTATTCAGTCCTTTTAGAGCCTTTAAGACCATGACGGTTTAAGTATCCTTGTTTTCTGAAACCTTAAGGTTTCAGAAGCCAAGTATCATTGTCTTCTGAAATCCTACTAATTCTACTTATCCTACTAAATTAATTTAGTAGGATAAGTGCTGCATTACTGAATTAATTACTGAAATGCTGGCAATTAATTTAGTAGGATAAGAGGGTTGGTCTTGCGTTTGTTCGAATATATTTTGTCTGTAAGTTGCATGTTTTTCTAGCCAGTTTACTGTTTGCGGGATGAAAAACCTGAATGTACAAGGAAAACGCCTTCCCCTCCATAAGATAGACGACTAGTTCACCTTCAGTTGAAAAAGTCCTTATAAAGGTTCTTCGCGGAGACGGGATTAGAGCCCATTTCTTTTTAACCAAAAGCATTGCTGGCACATGAAAATTTACAATCATGTACCAAAGTTATAATATTATCTTATTACATGCGAATGAATATTCCAATGTAATAAGAAAATATAACTCTGGCTGTGATTAAGAATTAAAAATATAAATTTTTTCTTAGAATTGTTAAATTCATTTTTATTATGTTATAAGGATGAGTCCGCGCGGTTAGCCTAGTGGCTGTGCGCTTCGCAACCATATGACTGAGGAAGGAGTTCCTAGGTTCGATTCCCGTCAGTGATGTGAGGAGCTGAAGGATCTTTCTCAGCCATAGCCAAGTTAGCCAGTCTTGCGCGTGGACAGTAGAGTTTTTTTTCCCCAGTTTATCCTGGGGTTTTTTCATCCCGCAAAGCAGGCAAACCGGTTTGAGAACTCAACACTACGGACATAGGATACACCGGGGCGTAGGGCTGACCACCTTATCGTGTGAACGGCTTGAGGTCCGATGATTAATAAACCCTTGACACCACAAGGTAAAAGAGGGAAAGGAAGATGAGATGAGATAAGGATAAAATAAAAAAAATGTTACCGCTTCGAAAGTCAAAAGGCTTTTTCTTGCTGTAAAGTATCAGAAATTACCGTTGAGATATAGAGCGATCGGATTAGGAACAGGGCCAACAGTTATTGCTGCCCATAGTATATGCGTAGCTTGTCACACCACAGCCATTAAAATTATATCACGTTCGCACACACATTCGAGCTGATCTTTCTAAGGTACTATTACCGTTAGAATTTATGCTAGCCTGCGTAACCCTCTTTCACTCTGAAGGAGAGGGTATGTACGTCGGGTGTAATCAATCACTATAATGCATCGGAAGACAAACTTGCCAAATTCAGAGGGCTCAATAAATTGGAAGCCAATGCTTTTATCTACATTACGGAAACTTAAAGTTCTCGGAGAAATTTTGAAGAAAATGAAGTGTATGAAAACAAAGTAGTTAAAAGAACTAGTAATAAACCCTTGAAATATACAGTGTGACAATCTCGCAATTTATAATATGGAAATGCACAATATTCAACTCTCGAATTTTAAAGGGCGCAACCTTTAATATTAAAATGAGAATTCCGGGACTTATATGTTATTCAAAAAAGATATTTTATTGATAAACAAACTAAACACAGAAAATGAAAAGCAGTAAAATCAAATTTAATACCACCATGGTGCAAGAATCCATCAGTATTCTGTATTGTACGGCACGCTACCAAGATTAGAATTCAAATTGAAACCTTCGTTTTCGGCTTAGTTCGGCTAAGTGCCTTATCGTGGTCAAGTAATAAGAGTAACATAGCTCCATATAAAACTAATCACCTATCATAAAATTAATTAATCTTATCTATAGGATTAATTTATTGATTTAGTTGATAAAAATAAGAACTAATTTAGATTATATGTGCAGTCAGCGTCTCCACAGCACAGTCGGAAAGATACCTACCCTTTGGTTAGAAAGAGATCTAGGTTCGAAACCTTTTTAGGATGCAAGATATATCTGTGTCTTTTCATTTGAAGATGAGTTAGCTGTTTTGATAACCGGAAGAAACAGAACATGAAGAAACAGAACTATGAAAAAACAGAACAGTGAGGAAAAAGAACAGCGACAAAGCAGATCAGAACAGGGTAAAAAATAAAACATTTGTGTCGTATCTCGATATGTAGTATCGCTTTATTAATGAAATATCTATATAAAAGAAATATATATATATATATATATATATATATATATATATATATATATATATAAAATTAATCACTGCAGGTTGGCCATTCGGCGTTAAAACCTCAATTTATCTTCTTGTTTTTGATATTCCTGCACAACTATTTTGCCACTTGATTACTAAGGGTCTCATACCTCTTTTTTCTGACTTCTGGCTGACCTGTATGGGCATTGGCTAATAATAATCACTGGCAAGCTATATCTCGTCTTAATCCATCTAATATGTTCCAAATGCTTCGGTGACTACAATGAAACTATGAGTTTAAGGCGTTGTGAAAACCTTCACAACAATTTGTAGTCTCAGGACATCTCTCAGCAGTAGCCTCAAAATGATTCCATATTCTAATTGGAAAGAGAGGTGATCTTTCTGCAACTCCTTCGATGTAAGTTGAGAAGAAATATGTGTGAACTTCATTGTAGTTATCCTCATCTGGAAATGTAGCAGCTAGTTGGTCAAAGGCAGTTCCTATATCTGTTATTGGCACAAAGGAGAGAGAGCAGGTAGGGACTTCAGTTTCAACTTCATGTCAATATCAGATTCCAACACTTCCTTTAAGCCAACACTGTTGATCACACAACTTGAGTAGCAGACATACATGCTTTCTCAAATTCCAGCAGAATCTTTTGGGGTGTTATATTGGGCACCAATTGTTGCAATATGATAAACATTCTGTTGTATGTATCCATATTCTTTTTTTTTTTGCAAAAGAAAATAAATACATGGAGGATATGAATTGCCAATCTTAGCATGCCATGTATACAGCTTAAAAAACATGCTAGGTGCTTTATCAAATATTCCGTCTCCATAAATGACATCCTTGTCTAATTCTGAGAGCAGATTATCATTCCCAATTGCCAATATTCTTTCTGGGTCATCAGCTCCCGTATCATACAAAATGAGGTCAGCATACTTCTCTGGGATAGGAAAATCAGTTGTAGCTGGATTGGGAATATGAGCAGTTTCTTTATGTTTAAAAAGACTTCGCGTGAGTGAGGACTGCTTTGGTAAGTGTTCCAAAACATCCCTATTCACTTCTGATAAAATATTTCCCATAACATTCCTCGGAGTTGCACCAACTGCCTTCATGTCTTGCTTCATCCTAGCCTTTAAAATGTTTGCCTGTGCTTTTTTGAGGATTAGAATCATGGCAGTGTTGTGGGACCTCTCCAATGATATTTTTTCCTTGTATCCTCAAGAATGCCCTGCAAAGTAGACTCTGGATCTCCAGGTAATCACTCCACTCTCGTTTTCCCTATACTTGGTATATTCATATCCTTGTACAGTAGAACTTGATTTCCTTTCTGTGTCAGTGAAAATTCCATAATAATAGATCTATTAAAAAATAAATGTATTATTAATTTTATATTCAAGCTTTGTCATAGTACTAAACTAACTAGTAAATTATATGGGCAGATAAGAAACCGCCGATATGATCATAAATGCGTATGAATGCTTACCTTGCGAATAAATTGTATGTCTACAGTGAATATGTGGAAGATGGATCACCCTTTTATTCTGGCAAACTGACGATACAATTGCTAAGACGTTTTCACAACAAAAATTCAAATGCCACGTGAAATATCTAACAGAAGATGCAAAAGGACACTAAGTAAAAGTGTTATATTGCAAACTTACTAGAAACTGCATTAGGGGGCGTTGAGTGAAAGGGTGCCTATTCCTGGTAATCCTATAATCTGGTAAGCCGCTAAATTCTTAAGTACCCCTGTAATTACTTAGTATTCTTGGAAATGTAGGCACACAGTTTATTTGTATTTTTGCTAGAACGAAAATGTTTCATCCCATTATTCCGTACATCCGGATAAGTTTTGACAAAACCGTTAAGGAGCCACGGGGGGGGGGGGGGGGGGTCTGTGAAGGACTTGCTCATTTAAAGGTTGTAGAACTATACATTGATGTTTTTACGCCGAATGGGCAAACCTGCAGTGATTAAAAATCTATACAACATATAGAGATACGACAATCTTTCTTTCACTACGCGTTATTCTCGCTTCCTACACAGGGTCTGCGTGTTACTTAGATGCGATTTCTTGTTAGTACCACTCCCAACCGACCTGTCTCCTAGTCTACCGCTGGGGGGGGGGGGATATATAGAAGCGTATGTTCACGTGCTGGTGGGATGAAAAACGTCAGATAAACTGGCGGGGAAAAAAACCTACTCTCCGCGCCCAAGACTGGCTAACTTGGCTATGCCTGAGGAAGATCCTCAAACTCCTCACGTCTTCGACGGGAATCGAACCTGGGACACTCCTTCCCCAGTCATATAGTTACGAAGCCACTAGGCTAACCACGCGGACATATAGAGATACGACAATAATAAGTAATAAGTGTTTTATTTTTCCCCTGTTCTGATTTGTCATGGTTCTATTGGTCATAGTTGTGTTTCTTCGCTGTTTTGTTCTGTCACAGTTCTGTTCTTTCATTGTTCTGTTTCTTCATATTCTGTACTTTCATGTTCTGTTATATCACGTTCTGTTCTTTCATGGAACCGTTTTTCTTACAGAAACAGTTTCATTCCCTGCCCTCCCTCTCCCCACAAATCTGCTCAAAGAACACATGAAATCGACAGACAACAATCTATGAGGATGTTCTACTGAATAAAATTAGGCTAAGCAGAGCCGAATAACTAAGGAAGGCCATTCAACTTAATACATAATTGGATGAACAAAGCGTTATATATTTAGGGTGGTAGACGATTAACAGTGTCCAATGTAACTACTGCTTGCCTAATGAATGATGTAAATGGATTACAGAAATCATATCTTGTCTTCAAAGCTGAATTAACTTTGGCTGACCTACATTATATTCGTATTCTTTAGTAGATGGGATTATAAAAATTGGTTAGCACAGATGAGAGATCTTTAATGAGATGTTAATTTGCATCGAAATTCGTGTAGCAATTCTTAATTGGAGTTATGCTTGCAGTAATTGATCAGTTGGCGGCTTTCTTTCGAAGTACGAAAAAATATAAGGAATGTTTTCTTATATCTTTATTAATAAGATATGGAAGTATTAATTTTTAATTATATATAAATTTTCAAGTAAAATTGAAGTCCGTACATTATCATGGTTCTACACAGTTTAAAAATATAAAGACCTGTGTAATTTCCAAGCATATATATTTCTATATTCAGTCCTCAATCTCAATTCAATATATTAATGAAACTAAAGAAATTTCTGACACTAAAAATTGGAAAATAATAGGAAAGCAATGGAAAATGCTGCGAACGAATGTCTCAGAACTCGAACAAAAAGGATTTAATATATGAAACGATGGACTTAATAACAAAAAAAATGAAGGTCGCATATTTGAAAGGGCTACGAATTTTGTATCTTAGTAAATCCTTTTGTTGTTTTATGGAAAAAATGCATATAAAATTATGAAACACACATATATCAGAAATAAAGCCAACAATGATGTTATATGAGAAGAATCGATCTGACACTTCAAAGATTAATGGACTGATAAAACAATAACCTTAGAAATAAGAGGATATAATAAAAGTTCTAATAGATAGAGAAAGGAGATAGAATTTTACGAATGAGAAAACGCTTTTGAAAAAAAAACAACAACTGGAATACATAATTTGAACACAGAATTAATGATTTGAAGACAGAATATTTGGACTTATTAAATCAATGTTAGCAGCAGAAAACAATGGCAGAATGGAAAATACCATCCCGATATAGGAATGATATTTTCCATTCTGAAAAACGACAGGAATAATAGACAGATTGCAGACTGATCAGTTTGCTTAATGAAGCATATAAGATATACGACTACACAATATCACAGAAACAGGCTTTACAAATGGCAAATTTTGCACAAACAATATTTATATTAAAAAAAAACAAACTCATTGATACAAATAAGAAATTCAACAGGAAACTCCATCTATTCTTTTCGATATTATATAAGAATCATGTGACAACGTTAGAAAAGTGAAAATAGTGCAAAGAAAGAGACATTTTTCCATATTTCATAGAAGTAACACGGAATATTTACCAAAATTCAAGAATATATTATAAATCAAAAATAAGTAAAGCCTACATTGGAGACAATAAATTTAGGAGTACGTCGGGGCTGCTGTTAGTAATCAACGCTGTTGTTAGAAACTAAAAACACAGCTAAGTATACTTCATATATCAGAATATTTTAAAAAATATAAAAAGAAATCATTAGTAAGTCATATGTTAGCAAATGAAATGATTTTATCTTTTTTAAAGGTTCTGAAGTATACTTAGTATATATGAAGTATACTTAGCTGTGTTTTCCAGTTTCCTATGCTCAGTTACTTCGGTAGTACTATTTGTCTATTATCGCAGTAAATTATTTTATTTATTTATTATTATTTTATTTTATTATTATTTTTTTTTTGTGACCTGGAACGGAAACGTGGAATTTTCTGCGATGCAGTCGATTTCTTGGTTAATGGGATGCATATATGTATAATAAATTGATCGCTAAGTATATTAAAAAAAAAGTGACTCGGTAATACTGTCACACAACTATAAACGCTATATTAATAAAAAAAAAAGTGCATTTGCAAATCTAAGTAGACGATTTACGAATGTATTATTTTCTAAGGTGATACAATGACTTGCTGCTAGGTTTGACATCTGCTTCAGAGTTAGGTTTCTAAGTATCACCATTAGCTTGCACTGCTTTTATGTATACAATAGTTTACATGCCAGAAGTTTATTATTATCTTCTGAGATTTTCATAATGGGTGATGTAATATTAAAAAAAAATTGCGTCAAGCTTTATTTTAAATACGGTAAAACTACTCCCGAGACATTGAAAATGTTACAAATACATGAAGATAAGGAAATGGAAAGAACATAAACTTTCGAGTGGTTTTTCTCGGTTTGAAAATGGACAAATTACAGGTGAGAAGTGTGAAGGAGTTGTGCATCAAGAATTCGTTTCTGCTTGCTACACTAACAACAGTAGTTCTTAGCTATCCTTGTGGATCGAAGAGAAACAAAGAATCGCATAATGATCTTTTTTTTTTCTCGCCGAAAACAATCAGAAAAGTGACACACAGAACAGGTTATATCAGAGCCGTAGTATATACTCTGTGTTGTCTATGCAATATTGTTAATAATCAACATGGTCGTCATCCCCGATTCTCTGTTCTGGCTGTGTTTGTTTTTGTGCCTTGAAATGAAATTGCAGCTAACAGGATAGAGACCTGACGCAGCTTCAGAAATCTAGACCAATCGAAAACGCGATCCGAAAGAAATGCTGCTAACGCTGTTTCCACCAATGGCAGAAACTTTAGACTCCTAGCATTAATTCGAAAAGGAATTACTTTGAAAGAGACAACAAAAGTTTGGCTAAATTTAGCCTGTGCGCTTTCGGTCAGTATCTCATACATTTAAAAGGTATTATTGCTTTAACATTCTACGTTGTTTTAATACACAGATATACAAATCAATATTTGTGCTAGAATGTTGAAATTACAAGGGTTTTTTAGTTGTCTATATAAGAATATAGACAACTAAAGTGTATGCAATAATGTATAAGAAGTCCCTTCTTATACATTATTGCATACACTGCTACTGAACCAATAGTCTCAAATTTCTAATGAAACCGCTGGTTATCCCTAAATATGGACACACACACACGTTTGTGCTAACAGTGCAAGGAAAAAACAGTACTGACGACCAAGATGTTTAACAAATACATAGGAAAAAAGAGCGATAAAATAATGGATCTGTAACACGCAATCTACACCATAGATATCTAAAAAGGAGGTGGGAGATCAACTGAAAGAACCCTGGATTAACGCAAGTGCAGCACGCGATGTCAGCTGATGGTTGCCAAACTGTCACGTAATCTAGGTGCTCATAGATCTGGAAAAATACAAATAGAACGATGAAGCTTTAAAACACAAGTCGAGAGTCACATTAAGAAAAAAAAAATATTTATCAACATTACTATAACGTAATTATCTAAATGTACGTATGGTATCGAAATAGCACTGTCAGGAATTAAGCAATGTAAACAGTTTACGAATACTATTATAATTATTAGAATGAATTCTGCGAATAATAGGAGTTGTTATATCCGCGATGAATTTTCTCGCGATGAATAGTCTCCGCGTTGAATTGTCCGGACACGATTTTTTCTAATTACTTGAAGGTCAGTTATTATATACCTATTTGAGTGAAGCCTAAACCCATCCTATTTCGTTTTATCCTGCTTAATTACAAGGATTATACAGATGTGTTGTAGGTGTGCGTTCAGAACCCTCCCTCACCAGCGATATGCAAAATCATTTTACTTGCATTTATGCATTTCTTATAATTATTGTGAGCTTTTCAAATTTAACTTAAAACGAAAATATGTGAATTAGTATTCTCTTGCCATCAATAGAATGGATAAACTACAAAGAATTATAGCTATTATCCCTGGAAGTACTGTATTCGGATAATATTTTTTACTTTTGTCTAGAGCTTTTCTCTATTTCGTTTTTCGTTACTTTATATAAACAGTGGCTTGATTGAATGTAAATAGATTTCGAATATCTTTAATTTAAACATATCGAAAGAGAAATAGCTGGTGAGTCGTCCGGTCCACATGTCAGACACCACTGTTCAAATGAAATTTGCATTACCTGCACTGATCGAATGCGTTTTGAAAGAAGAACAATAACAACGTATTTTTGTTACTTCTTTGGTTCATAAGGAAATCGGCTGAAGATAATAATGTGAACTTTGCTTTACCCTGCAGTGATATTCCATTGGATAAATCTGGAATGTAAAGGAGTGACGACTCGTAGTCCAATAATTTTGTAATTCCTACATTAAGAGAGAATGGCACAAGGTTTCTTGATCGATATACACAAATCTTATTTGCGGTATGTTGCACAGAGTTGCTGCTGTCATTAAAGTTTATGATCACCACACCTGGTATTAAAAGTTCTGATACATATTGGAAAGTGTATACTTGTGTGTTATATGTAAGGAAAATTTAAAGTTTAGTAAGATATAAACGATTGTATGGAAAACAACAGGAATATAATATGAAAATTGTTAAAAATAAAGAATAAGACAAAGACTATTTCTGATCATGTCGCACAAAGAATTGCACAAATTTAATACTTCTTGAACGTGCATTCTGTTTATTTTAGCTACTTTGTAAAGAAGCTGTAATAAAGTGTTTTCGGTGAAATCCTTTACAGCCATTTTAATGTGCTTCTTATTCTGTGTATGTCTACATCGTTCTAAGTGGAAACTACTGTTTGCCGCTTTCTCCAAACAAGCTCTCCGCTCTAACACATTGCTGAAACTCAGACACGGTGTCTTTATGTATCTTGCACGAGTCAAGAAAGTTTTGGCACTGAGCCTAACCGCGGTCACTGGGCGGAAAACAGGAACTCTGGCAACCGAGAAGTTTAAATATCCTAGCTAACCGAATCGTAATTCAACAGGAATAAAAAAAAGGCTTTGTGGGAAATAGCTGCACCGGTAGAATGATCGATTGGAGAAGAACGCATTTTATTCAGGAAAATATAATGTGCTGAAAATTAGCAATTGTGAATAATGCCTTGCAAGTAATAATTTTAAACTTTTCTAATTTTTCATTGTAAATTTTTCTGTACATAATATAGACTAGGGTTTATGCTGTGGCCAGAACATGCTGGTAGTTCCCAATACAAAGAAATTTTTCATAAATCTTTTGAATACCTAACAACAAACAGCTATAAAACTGACTAATGAAATAATAACTTCGGAATATGCTTTTAGAAAAAGATTAATATTATGTCTAAGTATGATTCTAGAAGATTATAACTAAGTATATGCTATCACTGTCGTCTGTTGTATAAGCTATCATTTATACTACTTCTTGAGTCTTAATAATAAATTTTAAAATTTCAATTTCAAAAATAAATAAACACATGTTAGAAATAGTTGTTATAAAGTAAAATATGCGCACTGTAATAAATCAGTACTTAACCCAACCGTATTCCTAATGTCACAACAAATATAAACCAACCAGAAATTACTTTGATATAAGGAAAATAATATTTTTATTTTTCGTCAAATGATCATAAAAGCCCAAGAAGATTAGGTGATTAAGTTTTTTGATGTTTGTTCGGACATGCATTCTCCGCAAAAGGAGCCTAGAAGCGATTATAAGATAACAGAGTCAAATCTGCCACTAAAGAAGAGATGAAAGACGTAATATAAGAATGGATGGTAGATGCTTTAATGCTAGTCGATGCTATTAGCATGAGAAACTAGAGGCAGCTCTCAGAAAATGCTAAAAGCATAAATTTGCTTTCATCTCAGGGCAGTTTCTTCTATAATTACAGTTCAAAATATGATGCCGTGTTTAAGAAATGAAAGGAAAATCAAATGTCCAAATCAGATTTAGTTTACCACTTGAACCTAAACGGATCATAACTCAACTTGAATTTTAGAATCACTTGAATTTATAGTGTATAAGAATTTTTATTAAAAGATAAATAATTATTAGTTTATATTTTATATTAAAAAATAATCTTGATTTAAAGGCAATTCAAAACAATTTTAAACAAAACTCTGTATTCAAATGTAGCTAAATTAATCGAGATCAGAGTAAGATCAATTTCGAAAGTGAAGTTATCTTGAATATTATAATGTTAAATGTTGAAGTTTTCTGATGAGTAAAGTTGTAATATGGTGGCACCGACAACTAACTTTACGAAATTAAAAACAAACATTACGGCAGCGTAATAACCTGAATTATTAATAAGATTGCTATTGCCAAGACGTAGAAAATGACTTTTGCTAACATGCTGCACACCAACTATTAGTGCTACGCAGTATATTTGCATAAATGCCAAAATTACAAGAGGAAACAAACACGTTGCTTTTATCTGTATACGCATACTAACAGTAAAAATAAACGAGCAAAACCCTATACAGGTAACCCTCGTATAACGCGGATGTTAGGTTCCGCAGAAATGCCGCGTTATATAAATCGCGTTATGCGAGCTTCAGATCAAGTAATTCAATCTTTGTAAACTTTGAATCCAGAAGCTGATCTTCCATTTTTCGAAATATAGGTGCGTTTTTGCATTTTTTTCCAATATAACCCCGATTCATCCGCATTGAACACCTGATCTGCGCTAAATCATTAGAGCTAAATCTTCTATCGAAATCATTAGAGATTTCTCAATTTTTCCATTAGAATATCACGTACACGAGCAAGGCGCTTTGCACTTATCGTTGACCCAGCAATAAACACTTTCTCGGATTTTATGTTCATTTTGTTTGATTGTTCGAATTGTTGATTCATTTAAATTCAAAGTCCCTGCAAAAACTCCTGGTTTTTCTCCATTTTTCAATCGATCTAAGATTTTGAATTTTTTTCTTCGAGAACATTGAAAGCAAATTAATTTTGTTTTCAATGTTGGTTTTTCCCTTTCGTTGAAGTTTGTGGCCATTACTATAAAAATAATTTCTTTACACAAAAAAGCAAGCATTACAGTATGTAACTCACCAGAAAATAAAGTGCTCAGCTTGAGATGAACATACTTATGATTTTTAATGTACTTTCCTGGCAGAAACGAGGACAATTTTCAACAATAAACGTTTTATACGATAAACAATTGAGGTACATGCGTGCTAAAGGGTATTTTCCCTAATATAAATTTGTTACTTATAATTACATGCGGGATACAGGCAGACACAAATTTAAAAGATAAAATTTTATTTTTAAGTCGCGCGGTGAAAAACATATGAAAAGATAAAGGGCTACTAAAGTTTGTAGACCGCGTTGTATAAGTACCGCGTTATACGAGGGTTACCTGTACTTTTTTTTTTTAATACTTCATGTAATATGTTGTTTGCCTTTGATTTTTAATGGTTCTATCAGTAAAAAAAAATAACCGGATAATTTTATCTTAAGAAGTTTTGTCTAAGATTAGTAAATGGAGCTTGGTGGCCAAAAATAACACCATAGTAACCGAAGATGACAAAGAGATTTCCTTGACAGAAAGATCTCTGAAGATATATCGGCATTATTGGCAGATAAAACTAATACAAACTGATTACTTATGACCTAACAAACAGAACTAGCCGTCAAGTAAAGAGACTCCTTAGAAGTCTCATTCTGAACAGCAATCACAAAGAAACGTACATATTCTGCACCATTGTCTAGAATTTATGGACTTTGAAAAGCCCATAAAAAAATCGATATCTTTGTGTTAGATAGCGTAATATGAGTGCCAATATGACTGTTATAAAATGTGAACTCTGCTACAGGCTGAACCAGCAGGCAGTATCTCTCATTCGTTATATAAACATTTGTACATCACACTAGTGATTTTTTTTTAATCGCTGTTTTCATATTTTGTACTCTACAACACACTATTCTTCCCCTCCGAAGTAATTGCTACACGAAATTATATGAACAGAACATCTTACTTTCCTCTATTTTAGCCTTAAATGTTAGATGTTTGTACTTATATTTTTTAAATATAAATAAAATGTTCTCTATTGAATTCATTAATAATATAAAAATTATCTACCATCTTCCAACCATATGTCTATATCTGGATGGGGAAGGAAAAGAGCGTCCCTTGCCACTGAAAACAAAATAATTCTTTACCGATCTGGGCACCTTAATGAAAATACTTCTTGCTTGCCATTTAATGTTCACCGTTCACAGAAAGCTCACCCACACTAATGTGTGACTGAACTTTAATTGCCACCATCTATCACGAGTTCCGTTATTATTATTAATACTCTCGCATAGAGCTAGGGCCATTTGCTAAACTGAAGAGATCCTGCAGAGTGAATTCTATTTCTCAAATCTACCTTCACACACACACACACAACAGTTACAAGAGGAAACAAATCAAATCCGGACTAAAACTTAAAGCGAGACAGCAAATCACTTTCAAGGTGCTGTAACACTATTCCACATTGCCAAATTAAAGCTAAAAGAATCGGTAACATTTAAAACATGGCATGCATACCACTTTTAATCCTCGTCCCTCAAATTATATCTGCTAATCTACTTAAGCACTTCTAAAGATCCAATACCTCTTTTGTGAGCACTCAGAGATTTACATCATTTCTTGAAATGTTTATGTTAGGGCGAAACAAGACACAACCTCCAATCATCATATGTGATAGTTCAAGAAATACACTAGTTTCTGTAGAATAAGAAATTAGAAACTTCAAAACTCACAGGACAGATTGGAAAAGCATCTATACATTGCATAAAACAAAAAATCGAGAAGCCTAAAAAAAAGGAGCAACCAATCCTAACACCAACGAAAACTTTCAATAGTAACTGTTTCTCTGCATCCGCCACACTTTAAAACATTCGATTTTTATACATTGAATGAAGGTAACTTTCTATTAAAAAATTATAGTGTACAACAATATGGCACCAGTAATCATAACAAATGTTTAATGCGATACCTACGAAGCTTCAATGCTCCCGAGCTGCAAAGATCAATTCCCGTAAGCTAGTTCTGCGAATTTTTCTTATCGTGCTGGTTACAAATGAAAGTAATAAACGCGCTTTCTGCAGATTAATCAAGAATGCTTTGATTTCTCATTACATGAGAAATCGTATAGCGCAAATCATTTAAATAATTTGAGTTTAATGAGCAGTGAACATACTATTTTATAAATTAGTAGCTTAAATAGTTTATTTATGATTTGCGCACGTAGAAATGGAGGAAAAATAAAGACCTGTATAATTATTGTATAAACTAATATAAGAGTAAGTGATAATTATTTCGCTAAAAATTCGATCATCTACACTTTTTTAGAATAAAATTATTATTTAAATTAACAGCAATGAAATTTTGTTTTCTATAAATATATATGTAATATAATGTCATAAAAACAAATACGGATATAATAAGCAGAGATTTAAAAGGTTCGTTTCAGCCTTGGGGTGTATGTGTGTGTGTGTGTGTGTGTAAGGAAAACAACCCTGCCTTCAGTCGAAACGTTTTGAAAAAAAAAATCTTCGCATCCTAGACGGAATTTAAACTGAATGTTTAAATTAAAGAATATATTTAGATGCTTACAACCGAATTTACGTTTTTCTCGTGAGTGTACAATGAATCTTTCCTACAGAGTTCTTAGAACTGTAGCGTTTATACTAGAGACACAACAAAATAAGTATAGGTGTTTTTATTAAAAAAAAAAAATTAACATAAATTGCAAGGCTTTATGGGACGTATTAATAAGGAAGCAACTGGCCGAATAGTTTTAAAAGACTTTTAGGCTTTCTTGGAAACTATCTTTTTGTGTCATGTGACTTTTTAAAATTTCAATAAATATTTTTAGCTTTAGTTTGAGTTATCAAAGATCATATATTTATATTTAGTTCACAATTAATCATTAATTAATCATGCTTTAATTTTAGCTAGCTTAATTTGTTTCAAATATAGAGGTGTTTTTTTTTTTTAAGACGGTAAAAACAGGTAGCATTACGAGCCGACTATTTATTATTTGTCCTTATTTTGGGTAAGGATCGAATCAATCTCTGTAATTCAGATGGTTACTATGATCTCTTTGGAAGATTGGAAAGATCTAGGTTCCAATTTTGCATTAAATGCGAAGAACCAAACGTTTATAAAGGCTTTTCAACTGAAAGTAAATTAGCCGGTCTCATGTATCATATGGAGTTAGCAGGTCCCCTAGTGTCGGATAGTAGGGATTTTTAAGTAGAATTTGTCATCCACCCCTTAATACAATTATACTAGCCAGAAGGACACAGCACTTAGTACACATAATACACTGATTTCATATTCTGGTAAGTTCGGCCGCAATAAAAAAATAAAATAAAATAAAAAAATAGACATTTAAGAAACACAGTGGAGCAACTAGCTAGGGCCGCCCATGAGTGGGTGGTCATGAGTATTCCTTTTGATAACCGCGTGTACTGTCCGACCATTTTGTCGTTTTACAGGAGGAAAAATCCCGGTTACCGTAACGCAAATCCTAAATTGCTTGTGATCAGCTAAATTATCTTCAGCTGAAAAGCAAATATAAATATTCCTGTGAAAGAAATGGTAAGGGGGGACACCAAAGTAAGACTACAGATTAAGGATACAAATGTGTGAAGCTTAATAACGGAATGGCGTTCCAGTCCAGCACTTATCTTCAAATTCTCGAACTATTTTTAGAATGGAAAGTCTCTAAGATAATATCAAAATAAGAGAGCAATTGGCATCTCGAAACAAAAACATGAAAATGGGAGTTGATACGAGCTGATAAAAAAACAGAATCCATGAACAATCACCATGGCTGTATAGAATACCTGGAAAGAAGTCAACGGGCCCACCATGGGCAAGGCACGTGTTTGTAGTCGGTTTAAATTGGAGAAATACGATGCTCCCACGTCTCAACTGTGTCCGGATGAAATGGGTGCGAGAAGGGAATTGACGGAGTTTGAAAGAGGCGTTGTAATAAGATGACATGTTCGGTAAATGGTTGAAAAATTGGGCCATCCCAAGTCAAGTCAGTTATATCATACTGAGATGGAAGCGCAGGAAGTCAACTGCAAGTGCTTCTCACAGTGGACGATCCGCCACACTCACCGAACCTGACCGTAAGGGGTTACGAAGAATAATATGTAAAAACCGGTATTCGTCGACGGACATGTTGAATGCGAAGTTAAGGGCATCGAATAAAATATAAAAACATCCAGAACTGAGGTTCACAAAATGAGTTTCTATAGTAGGACCGCAATATGCAAGCCACATATTGCGGTCCTACTCAAGCGTCATCTTTGGAAAGTTGTGTTAGAGAGCGACGAATCACGCTACACCACTGCCGAGCAGATAGACGTGTGTGGGTATGTCAGATGCCCGGTGAACCTTTTTTCCAGAGTGCATAACTCCAACTATGAAATTCGGAGGTGGTGGTGTGATGGCATGGTCCGTTTTTCCGGATGTTGCCTCGAACCTCTGTTTGTGGTGCCACGAACACTGAATTTCGAGAGATACCTGAATGTTCTAGACCAGGGATCGCCAAACTTCTTTGACCGTCGACCCCTTCAAGAGTTTCTTGACTTTTTATCGACCCCCCTCTATTTCACTATTACGTAATTATAATAGGATAAGCAAAAAAGACGCTTGTTGGTAAATACGTCATTTTGGCCTACTTGATTGGCCTCCGTAACTATTTTCATGACCTTGCTCCATCTTACAGGTCCTATTCATATCGCTGTTCCTACGATTCACTCTTAATTGCGTTGTCATTCAGGATGGAGATAATTCAAGTTAACCGAATTAAATATTACCCGTACAATGATGTCTTATATTTTTCTATCGACCCCTGGGGGTCGATATCGACCACTTTGGCGACCATTCTAGACAATGCAATGCTTCCTACTTTGTGGCGCTTCTATGGAACTGACCATTGTCTCTTTCAGCTAGACAATGCATTGTGTCATAAGCTGCTGCTGTAACTGAGTAGTTTGCGGACAGGAACGCCACCACACTTGACTGGCCTCGACAGAGCCCTGTAGGATTGTTGCAGGCATGGCAGCGAAAGGAGGGCCTGCATCTTATTAAAGTGGACGCCGCGGGTGTTTGTTCCTCACGCTATGGTGTCCGCTGACTTCTTTCCAAGCAATACATTTCATATGTAAGGTGCTAGTCGCTCCTCGTTGATTTAGGTATTCCTGAAGTCTGGGCCTTTTGTGTGAAATATTCTATATGCAAAACAAAAATTATATATGAAAGAAAACCATAAAAGAACAGAAGATGACTGTTTAAATAAAGAGAGATTTCATTTAGAACGTACGGTGTAAGACCACTATTTTGCTTATTGGAGACCTGAAGTCATTGAAAAAATACTCTAGAGAACAATTCCCGGATTATGTAATCATTTTCAACACATGGGATACTTGTAAACTCGTGGCACCAGTGTGCTGTCAGTTTATAATTTTTCTTGAATTGATTGGAATAAAAATATATTTGCCGGAGGCCTTTCCCTTCGTGAAATAAGGTATCTCCTCAAAGATCGATTATTTTCATCAAGCAACATGTCAAAGCGGTTGCGATAAATACTGTTTCAGAGACTAACATTTTCTCACTTGTATTGGAAAAATAATGGGAATGTCAAAGGGATTTTTTTTATAATAGTGACATCTATAAAAACTTGTAAATCTCTGATACATTTATACCGTGAATAGTTAATAGAATATATGGGAGATGTTCTAGAAACCAAACGTTATTTTTTAAACACGCAGGCGGCATCAAATAGCAAGTAGCGATCATTTTATACGCGATGAACTTTAGCTACTACTCGATAACTTTCACAACTATTCATGTCACAGAGGATTTGAATCTACAATCTGCACACCAGAAAGCTACCAAATGGTCACTAAGAGGGATGAGACCACTTCACTCTCGAAATAACAGAGCCACTTCAATTTACGTCCAGCCAGGGTGAAGTGGCTGGACGTAAATTGAAGGTACATCCTCGACATGGAATGGCACCCTTTTATCGACATGAAAAGCAAATCAGTCTATGAATGTTTCATTAATAAGTTATAAGCGTGTTGGGAAATAGAAGAATGATGCTGACCGTGTTTGTAAAACTGCAGGGAGATTAATTTTTAGTGGCGCTTCTGGAAGATGCTGTTTGGTAAATAGGTTAAACATATAATTATTATTTAAGAGAATATCGCTCACGAAACGTAAAATCACAGCTCAGTAGCAATATGCGATCGGCTAAAGTCTACATAATCTGGAATTCCTGCTCTAGAGCAAAACATGAAACTTTTTAGTCACTCCAAGCTTCTAATAAGCAGGGTAGAGGCTCTAGTGTGAGATTCGGCCAGCGCAATTAATTATTACGTTTACTCAGACCCTTGAAATGGTTTCACTTGCTTTAAAAAAAGTCATCGAAGTTGAGAGCGTATTTCATAATTTCTATGAACTATTTTAATGCATAATTCACTGGTGATTAAAACTTAACAAGGAAGTTTGACGATATGCTTAAAATAGTTCGGTATTATTATTATTGGGAAAGGGGGTTGTCAACATCTCCTTCCTCTGTATAATGTTAAATGATGTCATTTAATGAGTACCGTACATTATTTTTAATAGTTCAAGTGGATAATTTGATAATTCTTTATAGAAATCATATAATCGATAGTATGATAATTCAGAATTACTAGTCCAATTGGAACGTTATATGGATTGAAGAACAGCGTAGTTGAATGAAAATACCAGTTCCTTCTCCTACCGTCCCATTTTGCGAAATGGGATACCTGTCTCACTCTACACATTGCTTTTTGATTATAATCTCATTTGTGGTATATATCATATTAAATACATAAATCAGAATTTGAACGAAAATGTTACTTATAACTTTTGACTATAGTATAGTACTGTATTGTTTTCTTATTTTACGTATGCTTACTCCTAATATTAATCAAAGGTTGTATATAATTAAAAGGAAAAAGAGCCCGTTTCTTCCTGCTATAATGAAGCATCCTTCACAATATCACAAGTTTTATCATCCCAATGTGATGTTCTCATGACGATTATTCTCTGATAATTGTGATTTTACTCTCACTAAATGCATATGCTAATGATCACATCGTTTCAGAGATGAAAACAGTTCCATTCCATTTACTTATAACTTATTATAGAATTAATGGCTTGCAATAGCGACTCGCTCTTTAAAGAATATACCAGGGCATAATAATCTACGTTCAGAGAATTTATCTGCCCTCATTACTACCTCGTAGACGGGCTTATCATTAAGCTTGAATTAGTATTGGCATGCATGGTTTAATTTGGAACTCCTAGTGACATATGACGTTTTCGTTTTTTTTTTTTTTTTTTTTTTTTTTTGTTGTTGTTGTTTTGTTTTGCTGAACTCAAGTGGCTTGAGTTCAGCAAAACAAAGATATCCCAACCAACAGTTTTAAATACTTCCACTAGTTAACCAACAATTAATAATTCTGATTTCTCTTCTAAGATTTGTTATTTGTTTAATGTTTTGCAAAAGTTTTTTTTTGTTTTACAAAAATAGGCGATAAATGTATTATCATCTATTTTTAAATAACTAGAAAAATATATAATTTAACTCTTTAGATATAAGTGTATTATTAATTTGACATTAATATCCGCTGAATGACTGTTCAAAATTTCCAATAAGCGAAGCAACACTCTCAGTCAAAGAAGTCAGAATCTTTCCGAAGAGAAAAAATGAAAAAAAACAATGAGAAATCGCTAATCATACAATACAGAAAGTTAGAAGCTAGCGAATTTTAGTACTTTTGAACACCGAGAGTTGGAATTGAAACTATTTTATAGGAATCAGCCTTACGAAGACAAAATAAATGTTAAAAGCACCTGATTTGTATTTTAAACGTTTCTGGTATAGGTTGCATGTTACAGATTCATCGTATCTCTTTTTTATTAATATTATTATTCTTATTCTTTATGATTATTATTATTATTATTATTATTATTATTATTATTCCTGATACCTCCAAGGAGTCCGAAGACTCATCGCGGGAGGACATCTTCAACTGTCTCTACATCTTACCTCTACTACGAATCAACGCCATCTACCGCCCACCTCCAACACTACCACAACTAGTAATTTTTGTCTGTAAATTGCGTGTGTTCTGATTATTTCATTATATTATTATTATTTTATTTATTTCAAACGCTTACCTTTGTTTTTGCAACCTTGGTTTTCAGAGGAACAATGGATCGCCTAATGATGTTTATATTGGTTAAAATCAACCTTTCAAAATGTCTGGATATTAAAGCAAACAAAGATGTAACTGTCGCCTTTTTCTAATTACACCTGCACCATGTTGAAAAAAGAACTTAAATAGTCATGTTTGAGAATGAAATGTACTGATATGTATATATTGGTCGTCACACTTAGCCATAACCTATATAAGATAAATATAAACCTCTGAGTCGACTGTACATACGGACTTCGAAAGAGGTGTTAGCAGAAGACACCAAAACAGTGATCTGCCCGTCAGTGACAATGGAAACCGTAATCAAATGTAGGAAACATTATTAGCCTATGGGAAAAGATGCCACTGTAGCCAAGATATGTACAAGAACATTCAGGAGACTACCACTTAGGGACCAAAGGATGCTCGGAAGGGTGATACCAAAATCTCCATAGTTCGATGTGGGAAAAAGCTAGCTCAAAAACGAAATATCTGGTCACCATAATGTAAATCGACTAAGAATTCAGAGTCAGAAGCAATGCAGGTTAGTAGGACACTACGTAAAGAGTTGAACAATCTTAGTTTCTGCGAAGGCACAGATACACATAAATCAAACCAAACATAAACCACGACAATTGAGAGTGCACATGTGAATAGTGAAAATAACATTATGGTGAATACTATAGTAAAAAAATAACATAACTGATCTGTGCAGCGTTGAAAATCCGTGATTTGAAACGATGGCTTTCGCTACATCCTTTTCCAAACACATATACAGATGTGTCGTATGTCTACGGTATGCTTGGCTGCAATTTCTCGCTAGCGAAGTTTCGTAGTGGAAGTGTAATGATCTGAAGCCGTTTCTCCAGGAAAGGACTAAGACCTTTGGAAGTGAATCTGGAAGGATGAGCGTTATGCAACATTTGGATAAATCACTACGTTCACATTGTAGAGACAGTTTGAGGGAATAGATCCTTTTCATCCTTTTCTCTTTCAACACGCCATTACACCATATACTACAAGTGCTGTTGAGACTTAGTTTCAGGAAAATGGTGTGACTTCACAGGCTTTTTGATATCAGTCCAACAGAACATTTTTCCGAGAAATGGAACGTCCAGCGAGACTAGGCAAATGCGGCTCATGAACTTTATCATTGTTATAGGAAGAATGGTTGAAAAAATGGCTGACTCATTTTGCCATATAGTGGTGGGGAGTATGCTTAGAAAGATAAGTGTGATCATGCTCAACGAGGAACCACGTTTTCTTTCTATCTTCATGAGCAGATAGAAAGAAAACGTGAATGCATTGAAATGGGTGGAAAGGATGAGTGAGAAGATAGTGGTATCTTCCCACGTTTGTGTCGCGGCTCATCAAAAAGATGACCGGTGTAAATATTTAATACCGGACATGTTAAAAAAAAAAAAGCTTGCACTTGGTTAAATATGGCATCCTGCTCTCTAACATGTTGTGAATTCGAATCCCACTGTGGATGGATGTTTATTAGGTGGAAGATTAATTGCCAATCCCCAACTGCCCCTAGCTTTCAGTCCTTCCTTCACGCCTGTCTGATTGACCCCTTAGTGACACAGCATGGCACAAATACAAGTCGTCAAACAATAGTTTGACGACTTAGCTTGTTGTTTCTCCAATACTGGGCTGTGATTTCAAACGTCCATGGACGTTTGCAATTGTCTTCAGATGGAAGATGAATTTCGTTGCTCCGCTTGAGGAAAACAATCCTGTTTCCTGGAAGAGCTCGAATGATTGACAAAAGTTTCGCGTTTGGTTTCTAAGACATGGTTCCAGGCAGGCTGTCGTTTTTTATTTATTTTATATACAAGTATATTTCTTAATCAGTATAATGTGTCATGTCGGAATTATGAATATAAAATTATAGCATAACCCTACTAGGAAAATGCGGAACAGGATACGAAAACTTTCCCTTTCTTGGAAGTGCACTCATTCTTCATCCTTTCCGCCCTCGTAAACCTAAAATCGATGCTTTATGTGACCTAATGCAGATTTGCGCTCTTAGACTATACGATGTGTTGCTGATTACTATAATGTTTCTCATGCTCTTCACCAGTGATAAGGAACGCCTTCGATATAAAATTTTAATGATAGAGAAGTGCATAAGAAAAGTCCAGCGCGTCTTTTTTTTAACAGAAAACTATGTTATAATGCATATTCGTATATTCGTGTATGTTATATTATCGCATAGAATACAAAAACAGAATAGTGTCTTTAGTGATATTATTTACATAATTTTACAGTTTGCGACTAAGAAAGAATTTTAATTGTCCTTTATAATATTCACCCTTTTTAAATGTTATTATTTTTCTAAACGCCTCATAATTAATTAGTGAAATAATTTCGCATATAGAACAATAAATTTTGCCAGAAGAACACACACACACACACACACACACACACAACACAAACACATATCTAAATTTTGTGTTATAGTACTGAAGCAATAACATATTTATAAAACAGATATAAGAATATGTTATTAACTCAGCATTTGCCGTTCTTGCATTATCTCTTTATCAATCTTTCATTATCATTGTCGTCCCTCTCTCTCTCTCTCTCTCTCTCTCTCTCAAAATACGCGTTTTTTATTTCTTTCTGTTGGAGATGGTTATTGCGACAGAGTACTGCAATACAAATCATAAATACATATTGGAAACCGATGAGATTTTCTATTACAACTCATTTCAACAGGAGACCAAATGGAGAAATGACTGGTGGGGGAAGATAAAGGACAAGCAACATAAACTCATATATGTTGGTAATAATATGAAAAATATTATAAACTATTATATATATTTGTATTTTTATTAACTTATGGAGCATTCTCAAAAAAAAAAAAAATTATCTCTCTTTCTTTCTTGCTCCCTCTTCCTTCTGGAGTATATTAAAGATACCAAGTAATTTTATAACCTTGTTTTTAATCCTTTTTCTCAAGTAAGCAAACAGACAAGTAAATCAAGTTTGCCTGAACGTGGTTCAAGATTTATGGTGGTGGTGGTGCAACACCAAGGCAACTCGTGGTAAAGATGGATTAAATTCTGATCACTTTCCTTAGTATTTCCCATAAATGTAAAACACATCTCCTAGGAGATGTATGATGTTATACATTATGGGTGGGGGTCACTACCCAGACCGGTTTCAACCTTTAATACAGAGCTTATCAATTTTACCTATGCAAGTTGCCACAAGGTGCTCTGACCTTATTAATTAAGAATCTCCGGATGAGAGAAAGATGTGAAAAGTTTTTTACCTTGGGTATAATATATGTTAAAACCAGGGTTATAAAATTACTTGGTATCTTTAACATATATTATATGTTAAATATAATATATGTTATATATTATATATATAACATCAAGAGATTCTTAATTAATAATGTCAAAGCACCTTGTGGTAACTTTTGATAAGCTCTGTATTACTTAAACCTTGGCATTTCAGGATCTGCCTACTCACTGATCTTTCAACCTCAATAAAGGTTGAAACCGGTCTGGGTAGTGACCCCCACCCATAATGTATAACATCATACATCTCCTAGGAGATGTATTTTACATTTATGGGAAATACTAAGGAAAGTGATCAGAACTTAATCCATCTTTACCACGAGTTGCCTTGGTGTTGCACCACCACCATAAGTCTTGAACCACGTTCAGGCGCAAACTTGACTTACTTGTCTGTTTGCTTACTTGGGAAAAAGGATTAAAACCAAGGTTATAAAATTACTTGGTATCTTTAACATATATTATACCCAAGGTAAAAAACTTTTCACTTCCTTCTGGTTGTTAAGAACGCTTAGTGAATCAATAAGGATCCCTGTGGAAAGTTTTAGTAGACCTCTTGTAAAGTATTGGCATCATTTTATATTACATCATTTATTTGTCACATATAAGTTTTACAACTGTTGTTGGGACCAAAGAATAGTCAAACAAATCAACAAAAATCATCTCCGTTGTTCATTTTTATATTGTCTCTAAGAAGTTCTGACGAATCATGTCATAATCGATTTCAACAAATCCTGTCTAGTCTGCAAGGATCGAAAAGAAGAAGAGAAGAAAAAGAAAGAAAGAGAGAGAGAGAGAGAGACCTTTTAGATATTACCTCAAAATTGTTTTTTACTATCACTTCACTGTTGCCAATTTTTACTGACAGAGAATTGTTCTATTGTTGTGATCGTTTTGTGCTCGATGCCAGCTGCTCAAAGTTCACTTTCAGACACCTGCTTTATTGTTTGACACATGTATCCTCTGTCACTTCGCAATTGAGGTAGCATTGCTACACCTGGGAAACACGTACATAACAAGAAAAGAAAATAATAAACCTGTTAAGTCTCCTCTGTATGCTGAACGCAAAATTAGAACCATATTAACTCTTTTAGACTGTTTCGCTCAATTTCTATAAAATGAGTGGAGGACATATTTAAGTGAAATACGTACTACCGCCTATAATTTATGCCTGATATGTGTAATAAACACTGAAATTGTACAGATGTATAATTTTAATTTTCTTTGATTTTTTTTAGAAAGGAGAGAGAAAGAAAGATTCATTATTTCCTCGAAAACTTACTTGATTCATAGTAAAGACTGGTTGTCCTCCTCGAAAAATAGACAAAATAAAAGGTTTGTTGCCTTAACGGTTAAAAACCTGGAATGTCAAAGAACTCTTCCGTCGATCTCTAATAATTAACACATATACTAATTTCTTTCTACGCCGAAAAAGTAAATGATTTTTAAAACACACTATTCAGGTTTTCTCCTGTAGATAAAATCCTCCAATGGCATTATCCTTCTGAAATTATCCTTTTTCTTGTTATGAAATGTTGAAATTCTGTACTATAACAATGCTGTACGTTGGAGGACTTTTAGATAACGTAGGAATCTTGTGTATGGAAAGCATACAGCTTTTATACCATTTCACACCGGATCTAGTATTCATTAAGTAACTTAAATGTTCATAGTAATTAGTATTTTGGTTTAATCTTTTAATTTTTTAATCAGGAAACTTTTGTTAATCCTTGAATTAAACTCGAAGAAGAAAAGGACTTAAAATATTGACCCTTTTGTTACGTATATTACTTTTCTTCAGCATTCTATAACAACCTAAACTTTCTCGTAGCTAATTAAAAGTAAATCCTTACTTACTCTAATCATGTGCGCTAGAACTATTTCCAATTCTCTGACCGTCGAAATGAAGAAGAAGAAGGATAAACCTTTGAAAAGAACGCGCAATTTTTATGGTCGAATTATTCAAGCCATAGATGTGTATCAGCTTTCTTTTTTGGAAATCTTCAGGCGAAGAAAATAAGAGAACTTTTAATTGAATAGATAATTCAGTTAAATATCCAAGAGTTCGACAGGAATGATTTAGCACAAGTTGAAGTTCAACACAGTATTAAGTTACCAGATAATCGAAATGAAAGTAAATTATGAAATACGTAAGTTTTCTTTGTCAGAAGTATAGCCAATCAAAATGTTTCAATTTTCTAAGGAATTAACTTTATTATTTAAAATAGTTACCATAACTGAGTTATATATTGCCATGATAGCTCAAATACAAATATTATGCATACAATGCCTAAGTGTGGTAGTGTGCATGTCAACTGTGGTCAGTGTAAAAACTGTGAACTGATTTTCTACTCTTTTTATATTATTTATTATGTATTTGTTACCTAACGCTCATCTATTATTCTTCTGTTATAAATATTAAATAAAGTATATTAATTAAAAATCATTTAGTTCGTTGTAAAATGTTCAGAATGTTTCCCATTATAATAGCTGTGCCTTTTCCTAATAAAACCAATTTATTTTTGTTTTGTTTAAATATTTCTGCGTGAATGTTTCTAAATGTTTAATTAAATGATTTTTGTTTAGCAGCATGCAGCCATGGTTATCTCAGATATACAAAAAAAAATTATTACACAGTGGCACTATATAAGAAACGCCTAGCTGCAACTGATGTTCCAACATATAAAGGAACCTCAAGAAGGGAGTATAGACTATACGAGGAATAACATTATTGTGATGTTCACAATGGCAAAAAAGAATAAAAGATAAAATAGCGGAAGGTCTAAGAGAACAGCAGTTTGGTTTTAGAAAAGGGCTATCAACTATTGATCTGATTTTTGCTCTAAGAAAAATAATGGAAAGACACCCGAAATTTGGAAAAGGTCTTTGATTAGGTTTAACGGGAAAAATCTAGGAAATTTTGGAAAAGATATGCATAGAAAAAGAAGAAATAGTCATGATAAAGAAATATGTATGTAAAGTTTGTGTGAAGACTAAATTTGGTAATTCGAAGTGCTTTACACTTCAAAGTGGACTGCGACGAGAAGGTATCTTATCTCCATTGCTGTTCATTGTAGTGATGAATAGAGTTTATATATGGTTAATGACTAGAAAGGAGAAGTAGTTGTGTTTTCAGATAATGTGGTTATCTGGAGACATTCAGAAGAATAACTATAGAAGAAACTGGACAAATGGAACATTTTGACACAGAACTATGGATTACATTTTAATTTATACAATATTATCTCATCCTGCTCTTCCCTTCCATAGCAGGATGAGGAGAGCATGGCTTGAAATCATAGTTATATTCACTGGGGAAGATTTAAAGAGTAGTGAAAACTTCAAATACCTGAGAAGTATACTTTCTAGTGAAGGAAGTTTAGACCAGAAGATAATGAGGAGGATTTCAATAGGCCAACTTTTTTTAAGAGTGTAAACAGTCTACTTTGGGACAGTGAGGTCCCATTATAGTGTAAGCTTTTGATTAACAAAAGTTACGTTTTGCCTATATTGACTTATGCAGCAGAGAAATGACAAAACGAGACAAGCAAAATACAAGTAACAGAAATGAAAGTTTTAAGGACAACGTTGGTAAAAACAAGGAAAGACAGAATAAGAAATGTGGACATTAGGAATAGTTATGAAGTGTTGAAGAAATGCTTACGAACTATCGTTTGAAGTAGTTTGGACATCTAATAAGAATGAATTTGGAAAGAACACTAAGAAGAATGTATGAAATGAAATTTGAGGGGAAGAAACCAAGAGGAAGATCATGGAAAAGGTGGAGCGTCCAAATAAGAGAATATCGAGGAAAATGAAACCTGAACTGGCAGAGTGTTCATGAAGGAAGAATTTTGGAGACAGAAAGAAATGGAAAGATTTGATCCGCTTGACTTGACAGTTTTTGTAAGAACAGTTGTTGCTAAGAATAGTTGGTTCCGTAACCCATGGTATGCAGGATACGCCGTTCCGTTCGCTCGTTGACGCTGCTTGGACCTCCGACATTGAAAGTGGATGTGATTTGTGCCGCCATTGCCCTGGTTGATCTGTACGAGTCTGGACAGTCTACGTCGAACCCGGTCATCAATGACGTGTGGTCGGCAACCACTTGCTCGCTGGGCGTTGGTACGTGCAGTGATGGTATACTCGCGGTAGACCCCTTGATATGGTTGCCTTCGAGAACCCTAGGATTCTTGTTCTTACCACTTCGACGAAGGAATGACCCACCTGTCTTGCGCCCATAATACGTCAACGATCAAAGTCGCTAAGATCGCCACATTTACCCATGTTCGTCGAATGCAATACACTGTTAGGAAGCCCCGATATCTGCTTATTTACAGTTCTCCAATATCTGCGTTCGGTTTGAATACATTACACTCTATGCGGAAGGGGAAGGGGGGGTCAGTGTCAACTTACCATCACCTTTCTCTAATGTTTTGCCCATTGAGTGTATATTAGTGTTATAAGGATACTTAGAAAATACCACGATATTTTTAAAACTTGACATGTAAAACAAAATCTGAAACATCTAAAAAATTTTACTTGCTCAAACATACTGTTATTCACAAAAAAAAAAAAAAAAAAAACAGAAAAAGAAAAATTATCACATGCCATTCTCATTCCTTTCTTTCATTTTTATTCAATCGCTTGATCTTGAATTACAGAGACGCAGGATCAAAGATTAACAAATGTTAAAAGGAAAAGTAAAATAGTGGCTTTCTTGTTGATAAGAGTTCTCTTTCAGAATTCATCGAAGTATACATTGCCCAGAGAGAGAGAGGGGGGGGGGGAAGAAGAAGAAGAAGAAGAAAAAGCAGCTGTGTAAAAAAACATGCACAGCTTAACATTTTGAGGTAATCAGGATACAGCCACAGGACATATAGACGAAGACAGAAGAGAAGATGGGCGCCATCTGTCTTAATTCATGGCTCAGTCATGAGTGACCCAACGGTCCATTAAGGGCTATGGGAGAGGATAGGATAGGATAGGATAGGATCTGAAATCAGAACACATCAACTTCGTATTGAAGATCCAGATATCATAGCTTTGTGTCAAATTCGTTGTGCTTCCCTGCTTCCTCAGTAGTCAGTATAGACGAAGCCCTTTGGTCTAGAAAGATCTATGTAATGAGATAAATGATTTGAGAGCTGTCCCAAAGGGAAAAGGGATGCGGAGATGCCTAATATTGATAGATGGCGCACTATTTTTTATAATGTGTTATCATAGGGAAACCCATCCATCCAATACTCTTCCGACCAAGATTGGCTGAGTTCACTGATTAGGGGCTTAGGCAATTTAATGCAGCTGGCCTGCCATCTCTCTGCTGCACCTCACTAAGAGTATTTTATGTCTGAAAATATGTGTTCAAAGGACCAGTTTGTCGGATAAAAACACGAGTTTCCGAGAGGACAAGCCTCTTCCTGCACCGTATCAGACTGGACAATTCGGCTTCATTTGAAAATGAAGATGAGTATAAATGCAAAGGGTCTTCATGTCCTAGAAGGGATAACCAAGATCTTTCTAGACCAAAGGGCTTCGTCTATATCGACTACTGAGGAAGCAGGGAAGCACAACGAATTTGACACAAAGCTATGATATCTGGATCTTCAATACGAAGTTGATGTGTTCTCATTTCAGATCCTATCCTCTCCCATAGCCCTTAATGGACCGTTGGGTCACTCATGGCTGAGCCATGAATATCTACCGGGCAATGAATTAAGACAGATGGGCCCATCTCCTCTTCTGTCTTCGTCTATATATCCCATGGCTGTATCCTGTATGTTCACGGGTTCGGGTTGCCTGTTTGCGGGATGAAAACCCCCAGGATAAACTGGGTAAAAAACCCTATTGTCCACGCCCAAGACCAGATAACTTGGCTATGGCTGAGGAAGATCCCTCAGCTCGTCACGTCACTGACGGGAATCGAACCTAGGACACTCCTTCCCCAGGCATATGGTTGTGAAGCGCACAGCCACTAGGCTAACCGCGAGGACCTGATTTCAGATAACGCTAAGTAATTTTAAAATTTGAATGACGTTGTTTGATAAAAGGAACATAATCAGAAATGTCACTGTTTTCTGTTATTTAACATGTGGTCTATATGACAACATTCAAACAGATCAAATAGTTGTAAATGCAGATAAGCAAAAAGTTATTTATACAGTGCTATATCGTATTCATAAATTATCCATGAATTATAAATTAAATTAATTGTGTAGACAGTTTAAAAGTTAATAAACTTACTAAATGAAACTGTGAGGGAGTAAGGTATCACTATATTTCTTAAGTTATTTTATTCAAATGAAATCAAGCTCATTACAAAAATATACTTTTCTCATTTTTTATGCTGATTCCTTTCCGTTCCGATCAAAGCTTTGCGTTCTTCAGTCTCAAAACTTTATGGAAAGCTCTACGGTTTGTTAGATTTCCGAAAAGCAAACTCATTCACGGAGTGCGAATTCCGAAGAGACAGATCGTCATGCAGTTTAAAGAAGGTGTGCGTTCTCCACCTTCGGATCTATCCTATGCTTCTGACAGCCCGTTTCCACAATAAATGCCTAGGAGCCTCTCTTGTAAACATCGTTTACGACTTTCTCCGTTTCGATTTTCGTTTCTCTGCACGCCTGACTTCATCGTCCGTTATTTCAAGCTCACGGCCTGCCGTGTGACTCAGCCAAGAGTAATAGAAATTCTAGGCATTGGTCACGCCACATTTTTGCAACAATATTCGGTCAAGAACCCCAATAAAAGATTCGTTAGCCTTAGACTTATAAATTACTTTGTGATCAGTTTTGACTTTATTTGCTGCAGACTACCATGCTTTTCAAAGAAAAGTATCCCCCCCCCCACTCCTTGAAATGAATCAATGGCAAAGTCCTAGTAAATATTTCTTTTCGAGATGAGTTGGTTTTCAAGTTGGCTGCGTGGAATGTCATAACTGTTTCTTTCGCAACGCAGATGTTCCTTTTATAAGTGTTTGCTATTTATATAGAGTTTATTTTTATCATTGGTGCGCTCTACCTGTGCAAACTAGATAAATTATTCTGCGTTATTATTTATGTTTTGTTCCATGTTGCAAGATTTAGTATGGGTAGCATAACCTAACTTCTGAATTTAGCTAAGTAGAAATTTAAATTTATTTTTGTGATATAGTAAAATAATAAGCGTCATAAGTGTAATTGTCTTTTAACACTTCTTTCCATTTTTCCAGTTTTTAATTAATGAAATCATTCTCTACTTACAAGTGTAGAAAAAGTTTGGATTATTTCCTTTCTTTGTTTAGAAAGAAAATAATAATTATTATTCATTTAAAGTATTGCAACAGCACACACCGATATGCACACTTTTATCTCGATTTCAAAGAATTGAGCGTATTGAGAATTTTAGTTTCCTAAATGATAATCTTACTAATTAATTAATTTTTATCATTTTTATATTAGTCCTACACGAGGGATCCTATGATACGAAAATATTATGGGTTTTAAAACGTTATCTTAAGAAAAAAAAAAAGATGTGCGGTGGATGGGGAAAACAAAATATGTACTGTAGATACAAAAAAGCATGATGCAGGAATATCAAACCTTTTTACTTTTTTGGTCCAAAACTTTATCCCATTTATATAGTGTGCTATCTATCAACTGAGTTTATTCTCTGTTTTTTTTTCAGTTTGTTATTTTAGTTTGTTTTTTCTCAGATAGGAAAACCCGAGTTTATAGGATTAAGTAATAGGCTACCATGGAGTGATGACAGCTGCTTCATTAAATACCGAAATGAATACTCAAATGTATAAGTTGTATTTTAGGAGAGAGAAAAAAGAATAAGTCTAAATGTAGGATTTACGGCAAGAGAATTTGTTTTCAACTTTTGAAAGAAAATCCTTAGAAAAATATTTGCACCAGTAAATGATAATGATCTCTGGAAATCAGATACAACGATTAGTTATATCAAACTTGCAATATCCAGTGCAATCAAATCAAAATGTTGCAGTGGGCAGGACATGCATTTTGTATGGAAAATAATAGTATTCTTATGAAGACAATGAAATAGTAAATTTATTGGTAAAGTAAAACCTAGAATAAGATGGATAGACACCATTAGTCAAGATAGTAACATCATACTACAGTGTCCAAGCTGGACACCGTAGAATGATGTCAAATTTTGGACAGACAAAGTTGGAGGTAACAAATCCAGGAGACCAAGGCTCGATTGGACTACAGAGTCAAAAGAATACCCAATGTAGATATGTTAAATTTACAATTTTTGCACTAACTATGGTATTTGATAACCCAACTTGATGTATAAGTCACTAGTGTCAGTAATGAAGTTTGGGAACTATCGTACAGCATTCATTGTAATCAAATAATAAATACTTGAACAGAATATTATTTAAGAATTGTATTGCATTTTATTAGATGTGGTCCTGACTGTAATATCACTTTTTCAAACCAATGGTCATCACACTGTTTTGTTTCTAATTCTTTCTTTAAGGACTGCTTGGTAGAGAGGACAAATATTCTCAAATATACCTCCTAATTCTAGTTTCACTAGCCGCAATTAAATAGAGGATGGAAACTATAATGAAGTTGAATTCGTGTATGTGCCTCCACACTATTTGTAACTGTTTCAACACGAACCTAAACTATATTATTTTTTCCCATGGAGTTTCAACCACCACCACGAGCATTTCGATCCACAACTGGATCTCATCAGGTAGGGGGGAGGGTTTCCAAGACATTTTCAATATTCAAAATATTCTGCAACCCGAATCATTGTTTAGTATACACGAAGCATAAGAAACTACACCAAGAGAATCGACAAAACGAGAAAATTGCCAGCCTGAACTTCGCTGAATGGCAAAGTTAGCTACACAGTGCAACCTTCTTTAGTCCGAGATTCCAAGGATTAAGTAGAGCATAACATGCATAATCTTATCAGCGGATATTAACACAGTCCAAAACAACATTCTCGCAAGTGTCACGTAGTAAAATTATATTTTCCGACTTGCAAGATGTTCCTGTCCTTCAAAAAAAAATTTATACACCAAAAGCATGGTATCCGAATTTTTTTTTTTTTTTTTTGACCTGAAACAAAATCCAGAGTTCAATTTTATACAATTTATGTCAGAAGCGCGCTTTTCCCATACTAAAGTTATTTGTTCCTTTTACAAATTTACTTTAGAAATTCAATTGGTTATTTCGCTGCGTTATGCAGTGAAGTTACTGTATTATATTACAGGATCTAAATGCGTCTCCATAGTATAAACAACAAAAACAACAAAAAAAAAAAAAAAAAACGCTGAAGTTGAAACCTCTTTCTTCCCCTTCCTCCGTATCTCTATTTCTATTACCTACTACTCTCTTCTTTCTTCATTCTTATTATTGCTCTCACCCTCTTCCTTTTATGTACGATATTTCCACCTCCTTCTCTTTGTTTCTGCTTCTCCTCCGCATATTCTCTCTCTCGTTGTTGTTCAAAACATGGACATTTCTCTTCCCTCTTCCACGTTTTTCTCGACTTATTTAGCTTTTACGTCTATCCTACCTTTCTAGAGACAGCCAAAAGTATAAATAAAAAAGCATTCAGATTGTAGATAGGTGTATCCGAAGCGTTAGATAAATAAAAGATATCACATACAGTTGCAGTTAGGTGTAATGATTGTAGTTAGAATTCTTATGTTGCCGAATTCTTGCTCTTCATTTCGATGTTGGGAAAAAAGCTGGTCTATAAAATATGAGGATTGGTGTTGTGTTGAATCAGCAGGGATGAATCATATACTTTCATGCATACATGCTTGAAGATGCACAAGGGAACTTTTTTTTCTTTTTTTTTTTTTTGCTTCTGAATAACCAACTACTTAGAAACAGTGCAAAGAAAAGAAGGATACAGTAATTCATATGCTATATTTTATTTCAGGATACTTTTTGAAATGTATGACGAATGCAAAAAATTGAAATATATATATTATATTAGATTAAATTCCAATTTCTTCTAATTTTTATCGGCATAATTTGTTAACGTCAAGAGTATACGTGTTCTGAACTCTTGCAGAAATTTAAATAATTTGGCTACAAATAGACTGAAATGGAATAGATTGAAATGGAAAGCTGTTGTTCATGATAGCCTTAACCCGCCTTAGGCAGATAAGGAGAAGGATGAGGATGAAGAACTTGTTCATATTGCGTTATTATGCAACTTGCATGCAATAAACCAAAAAAGAAGCTAGTTTTTTTTATATATATCGGTCTTCAGAACAAGTTAGTTGAGAGATGTTAGTGCATTAAATCAAAGGCAGAAGTCTGAAATCAGATCACTAAAAATATCAAGATCATGGGATTGGCTGATTTCGAAAAAAAATATGTAAAATGTCTTCGAAACGGAACAAGAGGAATCTATGTTTGGATACAGCTGAATAAAAAAGAGAATATAAGGTATATAGGAAACGATTCAATAACATAATGCATTCAGCAGCACGAAAGTTTTATATTCCTCTCTGGAGACAGCTAAATAAAATAACATAATGCTTTTGAAATGCACATTACGAATTACACGAGGTCATATGGTTAGTTCTTAAAGAAGAAATTAAGGGAATGTCATATTTTTACCGGGACAGTTATGGGCAATTATTTATTTATATATTCATTCTTAGATGCTCAGAATTTAAAAAAAAAACATCAGTGCAGTTTGGATATATTAAACGTTACAAAATATAAAAATGTTACCTAATAAAATAGTAACATAAGATGTCATTAAATAATTCAGCAATGCATAAAAGATGTACTTCCTCAAAGAAATCTGTTCTAGGCATCTGAATGACCTTCAAACTGGTTTCTAATGGATTTGATGCATCTTTTTCACACTATCTACACAGAAGATTATCTTAGTTTCTAAAGTAGACGTTTACAACATTGGAACACTTAACCTCACTGCAATCTTAGATCAGGATTTGCAGAATAGTATGGGTTGCAAGTTTGTTCATTCCAATAAAGAACGAAATTTCAATGCGGCTGTTTCTTTGATCAATTATACTTGGTTAATTATACTATTCTGTTCGTAGTGATTTTCATCTCTTTAGAATTTTAATGCGCTGGGATAGAGGGAATCCTTTTTCTGGCTTACACTGGCCATTTAATTTGATCTGCTGTTTAAAACAGATGGAAGTTTATATGTAATGGTCGACATTAGAAAAAGCAAAGGTCCTACTTTCTGTTTATCAATGCACAAACAGCACTAATCCTATCAAGTGACTCCAAGTAACGTAACGACAATTTCTGAACCTACTCAATTTATGTTCTTTTCCCCTCTGTAAATTCTGTTTTAAAATTTATATGAATCTTACACGCCTGGGAATACGATAGTTAACTGCCATGCTGCTTCTCTTATTTCTTCAATATATTGAAGGTTGATATTAGTTGCGCACACCTATATCTGAAGTAGCTTCTATTGAGCAGAAATCATTCCTTAAATTACCAAACTTGCATGAATAAGACATGCAAGCAATTATTATACATTAATATAATATAAAGTTTATTGTAATATAGTTCTGTAATATCATAGTTTCATTTCTCATGTAAAGGTCTTCTGTCTCAGAGAATACTCTACCAATTATACACAAGACAATTAAAAGAAAATACATAAGGAAGAAAACTAATGCGCCAGTTTCAACTGCCACACGTTTAGCCAAAGATTAATCATTCTCATTTTAAATTATTTTTATTTGAGACTTCTTGATTAGTTAATTATAATGAATTGTTCATTTTTACTACTGTAAATTCTTCAAAAAAATGAAAAACTATTTTCTAAAGAGTTTATTCGAACATCAGCAATCTGTTGTAAATGACTGTTAATTATGCATGACAAAAATCCTTCAAAAACCAGCTATAATCAAAAAGATGTTATTTATTCGGAACAAAAAATCAATCACAACTTTCCAACAGTCCATAATGAATTTTCAAAAAATATTATGATTAAAATACGTATTTACCTGTTGGAAAATAGCTTTTCCCACCAACCTTACTACATCATGAGCAATAAATGTTAGAAACCTACTGCTAGTTCTCTAAAGGGAGTTTAAATTAGTAGAGACTACCTCCTCGCTAAAATATAATTTATGCACATAGCGTAAGGTTTTCGTTTCCATTTTCAATAAACTAAGAATCATAACCCAACATTTTTCTGAAAGTTTGTTATTTCATGATTTAAGCATTTTCAGTCACCGATCAAAAATCATTAGCCTCGTGATTTTGATTGCTCAGCGAGTCTTTTATTAGCGTATAATTTATAAAACTGAATAAAATGCAAAAATTAGTAATTTAATTAAACTGAGAACTAAATGAGTTGAACAAGTATTTTATACATTTTAATCAACTTTTCAAAGACCGTGTTATTCTCTTCAGATATTTCTCCAGTCTTACGTGGCGCATGTGCCTGTAAAAGTTAAATTGATTCATTAAACTATAGGTTAGAACTCTGTCAACCACGTTATAACACTACAAGTAACCTTCACCTCCACCTGGTTGTTTCTTGATCGCTCTTCCATGAAATACTAGCTAGTTAGCGAAGCATGATCGACTCGTGTTTAAAGTTAGCAGTATTGTAATCATCACCTCTGCTTACTTCCTTAGTTATTTTCTCGCGAAATTGTAGCACGTTACGCATGCATAATTTTCCATTATACTGTTATTTATTAAGTTGTTACCATTTAGCACAATAAAAAATGAAGCGGAATATTGTTGTTTTGTTTTATAGACACGTTTCACTCTTTCTTCTTGTTGACCTGACCAGCGCTAAATATCCTCAGAGAAACCATGATTCATAGATTATTGGCAACTAAATTATTAATTCTTTGATACCTTGTTTCAAGGGCCTCCGTACTTCAGTGGTTTCAACAGACCCTTTTGGTTGGAAAGACCAGGGTTCGAATTCCATCTATGACTCGAGGAAAATTTGTCGTGGCTTGGCTTTTCAATCAAAGGTTAGATAGTTCATATAGAGGAAGGGGGTTCCTCCTGGAAACCCGATTTTTTTTGTCCCTAAAACCGGTACCCTTAAAGAGATAGCTACGGATAGAATATTACTGGATAAGGAATTCAATGAACTTTGTTCGATAATAATTCCCTTGTAAAAGTAGCATTGCTACCCCACCAACCATTGGGTCGAGGAAACACACACACACACACACACACACACACACACACACCCCTTGTTTTCAAGATATCCGATCGTTGCAGTAATAAACTTGCATATTACCTACCTTTTTTACCCGTTTTCTGTTTTTCTTTTGACCGTTATAAATCAGCAGCAATGTCTTTTATATACATATATACTGGATTTTAAACATATCTAATTACCCATCTGAAACTTGATCCTCATTTAAACTGCTACCGTATTTATAATGTAATAAAATCGATCTGAAAACAAGACTATATCAAATTCTTAAATCTACAGTATCCATTTACCATGCAATCATGTTATGCCTTTTATTTTGCTCTGTTCATTCAGGATGTTCCCAGTGCTTGAAATGCAATTAACTGTTTGAGTGAAAAGGTCAGCGTTCCTCCAAGGCAGACGTATATGACAGCCTTCTGACAACCGCTTGCCATGCACGCATTCTAATACTTAGTGAAGCTAGGCTAGATTTGGTAATACGAAACGTTTTTTTTTTTTTCAGAACATTTATTTTTAATACTTATGTGGGGGAATTATTTGGATGCGGACTCTCCCAAAATTTTTTTTACTGTTTTCTGATACATGCCATTTGAAACAGAAATCTTATATTTGTGTGCTTTTTTTTTTTTCCACTTGATCCTTGAATTTTCAAAATTTTTCGAAACACAGGCACAACATTAACACCGATAATGCTAACTAACTAACTGAATGAATCCAGTCAAACGAAAACTGTCGAAAGTAACGTCATTTTCACATATTATTTCTCATTGGATTGGTATGCATCTATTTGTAATATATATATATATATATATATATATATATATATATATACATATATATATATATACATATATATATATATATATATATATATATATATATATATATATATATATATATATATATAGGATTGGTGCTATCATAAGCACTGTCTAAGTATATGATTTCTGGGCGGAACATTGGATTCGGAACTCATGCTTTCTTACTTAGCACAGTCACTGCTGAACACAATCATTTTCTTACATCATCTAAGTCACCGTTTCATTTTGAATAAATTCAAGAACACGTTTCAGTAATTAATTCTTCAAATATAAGGAAATAACTTTTGATTCATAACCAGTTTAAGGCGCATAAAAGAACTCCAATTCCTAAGCATCGTTATGTCTTTTTGAAGACATAATTACTAAAATCCAAAATTGGTTGACCGAGTCGTAAACGTAACCGCTCACCAATCAACAGGCCATGGGTTCGAGCCCCCGTCATGAGGCATGAATGTTTGTGATTGTTTTTAGGTGGAAAATGAATTTCATCGCTCGATATGAGACCACTACTCCGTTCGCTGGTGGCTGAAGTGGCTTAAAAAGGTTCCATTTTTGGTCTCTAGAGAGAGAGAAGAGTTTCCGGATTATGTAAAAATATATGTACATAAAATAAATAAATTCGAATAATAATAATAATAATATATCCTCAGCCGACCCACAGTACTAACACACTATAAAGTTTACAACGTTTATTGGTGGGAGTTACAAAAAATATGATTAATAGCTTATTGATATAACGGTGAATAAATGTTCCTACTTGGGATTTATTCAGATGTTAATATGCTAGGAATGTTTGAAAAATCTAACTGTGCTAATATTGATTACCTGCTTTAATTAAGGTCTTCCACCAGCAGCAATATACATAGTTCATAAAATTGGATATTCATGATATTGTTTTAAATTACGCCTAAGCAAATAAAAGTCCTACTTTTTTCATGTATACTGCATTTATCACTCCGTAGTTTGTTTCTGATATATCATTAGTGAAATGTCAGTGATTTATTAGAAATGACAACCCAAGATTGTTGCAAAGCAGAGTAATTGAATTTAATAACGAAAACTAATTACAACCTTCCACAATGAATCACTTTCCTTCTTCCTTTTTCAATCTTTTTACTTTAATGTCATTTTTGAATACTACGAAACAAGGGTATGTACAGTGAATGCACACATGGTTAAACATGTAGGATACACTTATTGGAAGGCTATGGTAAGAATAAAGGAAAACAGTATTATGCGTAATATTATTAGTAGTACGTATCGTTGATATTATTACTGCAGTACATAGTATTTTCAATAATAAAGACTATATTATTGAAAATGTTTCCACAGCTACACGGCATAGATAGTTTTTTGCGTAACTGTTTTATTAGCACAACTGTAAAGCTTACTGGTGTCTAAATACCAACCGCTATCCTCTGGATGTTTAGGAATAGGAAGATTATAAGAAATAAATATCTTCATAGAAAACAATTTGATAGCAACATCCAAATATATTTGCTCAAGTGAAAGTTTATTGCTACTGCTAAGTTTGTTGTCTCGCGACTTCTTTTTTTTTAGTATTTCCAAAGAACTACTATAGTGTAGTAGATAAAGTCTAAGAATGACGAATTATAATACTTTCCAGTTTGCGTGTCATAGAAATACTGCACTTATAACCATCACACACACAGAATCACATGAATGTGAAGAGTATAATGTAAGATCTATTCTATAATACATCAGTTATTTTAAAATCGCACCTACACTGGAACATAAAATTGTAATACTTTATACTTTTTTGAGATAAGATAGGAATTCTAAAAATAACTACGTACTAATGATGATGACACTGACTCTTTAGCCAAAACAATGTTATAATCTACGAAACAAAACCACAAAAATCAATGGTTATTTAACGCAGTAAGAAAGTCAGAAAACGTCTTTTACACACACTATACAAGATATGAATCAAACTGTCTAGCGGATCGCGTGCAATATTTACGGTGCGTGTGCTGTCGAACTTACTTCACAGGTCTTTACTTGTAGTGTGGCCCTCAATCGTAATTACATGGGCACAGAAGCAAACTGTTTATCATTTGAAAATCGATAATACTGCTGAGTACGATGCGGTGTTTTGATTGCCGCCTACACTCTCACCAGCGTTAGTGAGAAACTGAAAAGATCTTACATGGTGTATCGGACAGGGTATTGATTGCATTTTCAATACTCTGTCTGATACATAATGTAGAAATACTTTATATCCTGATAATATAGAAATGTTTTTTTTTTTTGCTTAAAATCTCAATATACGCAAAAACACGTATATCGATATTTTACTCAAAACCCCACACTTGGTTATTTAATTTTACATCTCTGATGATTTAAATGCCTCTCTCAATATTAGTGACAATCTGATATTTATCAGACAAAATAATTACTTTTTTTCTCGCAAACAGTAATTGCTTTCATAATTCAGTTAGTAAGGACGATGCCCTTTGGTTGGAAAGATGCTCGGTGTGAATTTCGCCTGGAAAACTAAGAATGATATTAACCATATAGTTTTTAAGACATTATAAGAACTATATGGTTAATATCATGTCTTATACCGAGGTGGCAGGGTTTACCTCCGGAAGCTTGGATTTTTTTTCGCCCCGCAAAATACGCAATCTGGCTAGAAGAACACACGCAAATAAGATAATTCACTCTTGTAATAACAACCCAACTCAATTCCCATACAAAATACTTGGTATTAGATACGTTTCATTCACTTTTGTGGTAAGTCTCTTTTATAATAGTCCACTGGAAATAATCATTCTTAAGTTTAGTTCGTTTAGTTTATTTCTCGAACAGTCTCCTGTACTATATACTTCCAACGTTATGTAAAGCCAGCACTCTTATATGACAGAAAAACTAACTGGAAATAATTAAATAAAACATTGTAAATAAACCCTCCCGTGTGTACGTATTTTGAAAACAAGTGCTACACCACTTCGAGAAATAAACATACAGAAATACTGTATTATAATAATAATAATAATAATAATAATAATAATAATAATAATAAACAAAAAAAAACATAATAATACAATATTTGCCTGAGTTAAGAGAAGCTTCACTGCACACCAACCGGGTTGGTCAGCTGATTTGAATTCTTTTTCTTCACCCATATTCTATATAGACCGTTGAGCACTATAAAAGTGATAGTCCTAATATTCTCTCCGGGTGTGTCTGTCTTGGGATCTCCTTAACAAGGTGGAGACGAAGAATTAGTCCATTTTCTAATATTATCTATTCAGGTGATTCTAAGTCGCCCCTCAGTGTTTTTTAAGGAAAACTATCTGACCTAGCCACATGGCCCAGCCACCAGTGCGGTTTCCGACGTATTTTTTGTGATGATGTTTTCTTATGTTCAGGCAATGGAGTGGATTTTCCTTCTAACCTCGTCATTTGTTACGTGTGCTTGGAAGGTATCTTAAAAATGTTTCTGTAGCCTTTCATTTCGAAGGCCAGTGGTCTTTTCTCATCTTCCTTTATCCAAATCTCTCATCTGTATAATAAGATAGAGTTAAGAAGAGTATCGATGAGACGGTCTTGTAGTTAGCTGTATTTATTGTCCTTCCAAAGTGACTGTAACCTCTATTGCCCTATAGAGCATCTCAGCCATCTCCGTGTTGTACACTTCCCAAGTAGGTGAATCTTTCGAGTTCTTCCAATTTTTCATCATTAACTGAAAATCTCATGATTTCATAGGCTTATTGCCTGAAGACATTTGAAAAATTCAAAAAACATGAAGATGGTTTTTGAATTCTGAATGCTGATCTATAATCCATAATCACTAAGTATCTTAAAACGTCGCCTATTAATTCTTGTATCTGATGTTCATCCTCTGCCATTAGGTCAATGCGATCGGCGAATCTGAGATTATTGATTTTTTTTTCTCGCCAGCAACTGTAATTCCGGTACCACTGTTCGCTAAGGCTATGTCTATTATATATATATTACAAATAAAGGTTAAAAGCATTGGCGAAAGTATGCAGCTTTGACGTACACCTCTTTCCATTTTGAAAGGCTTGCTATATGCTCTCAATCCTAGAGATTAAGACTTTTAGGAATATTTTGCTTGGATGATTGATTAAACTGACAGTTCTATATCCTTTTTTTTTAGGCTTGAACGGTGATCCGAGTACATTTTTGAAAATTATGGAGACAACTACCGTGTTTGAGTAAAACTTAAGTTTAATTTAGAGTTTTAGGTATATTAAACTAAAGTTTTACTCAAACACGGTAGTTGTCTCCATAATTTTCAAAAATGATAGCTCTATAATTGCTACATTTTGTACTGTTCCCTTTTTTAGGAATAGGAATCAGAATAGAGGTACACTAATCTTTAGGACACGATTCATTGTTTCACACATTTGGCGAATTTTGAGCAGGGCATCTATGACAGGTTCTCCCCCTACTTGTAGTAGTTCTGAAGTTATTCCATCTATACCTGGCGATTTCCCATCTTCAAAGAATTAATTAATGCATCTACTTCTTCTCTTAAAATAAGGAAGTCTCCTTTGTATTAGGTCTTTAAGGTTCTTCTTATTAAGGTTACTGTCTCCTGAGAAAAGGTTAGCTGAGTAATCATGCCAACGCTGCAAGATTTCATTCTTTCCAGTCAAAAGTCTACCATTTTTATCCTCAACTGACTAATTAGTAGTAGTGAAGGGTTTTGTAATCTTTGGAAAGAACTTCTAGGATTGCATCTTTGCAGTTCCTCTTCAATCTTTCCATATTCATTCAGAATCCAGTTGGTTTTAGCCTTTTTAATTCTATTTATTATTATTTTGTTCAGTTCTTTATATTTTCCCCTGCTATCGTTATCCTTGTTTATACTGGATTTTAAGGTTCTCCTGTGATTGCATACTTGTAAAATGTCTTCTATAATATAGGGTTTGATTATCCTGCGAGATTTTCTGATTTATGGTGTCAGCTGCTTCTAAAATTGCTTGGGAAAATAGTTTGTTTTCATTTTCAATACTTTTGAATTCTTCTAGGAAGGTATTCAAGGAATTAGCGCCAAGGAAACCATCCAGTTTTCCCATTTTAAGAAATAAAAAATCCTTCAACCCTCAGTTCGATACTGAATGAATTACCATCACTTTCAAAGCTGTTTAAAAAAGGGCTCCTCGCGTCCTACACAGCATTTGGATTTTGATTTTGGTTTTTTTTTTCAAATGACAAATGTCGCGACATGTACTATGAAGTGCTTTGCAAACAAACTAGGAATGGCAGACTGCGGATATTGATGGCTCTAGCATATCTGGATTTCTTTCCTTTTTTAATCTGCATCCCACCAACGACAAATGGGATGTAGATAGGTTAACCTTTAGCATCGTTGATCACTTCAGACCTCAATAAGCAGGATATTGGCGGTCTCACGACGGGTGATGAAAATCATCTGCTACCTTCACAAACATCTACCACTTAAAGACCCAGATACTCGAGTCTATTTTTCTTTTTGAGAAAATATTATAACTGCAGTTATAACCAGAATCTCTTAATTCTGGTTTTAATTATAAATAAAATATACTAAACTTATCATTCATTTCAATTTGTTGTGCTCTACAATTACAAAAGTTTGCTTACTTTAACTCGTCTTTACGTGCTCGAGATTTATTATTCTTCTGTCATTCGTTTTTTCCTCTTATTTTCTTCTTCTTTTCCACTTCATTCTATTAATTATAATACACTAAGGATTGTTATTATGCCACTTACTTTTTTCAATAGGTAAGATACTGTTATGTCAATTAAATCACCAGCTGTAATGGTGTTTGTAATAATCCAAAGGAGAAATTTGTAAAAAAAGAATAAAATTAAATTTAAAGAAAAAATCCACTTATTATTTTTATATCTTTTTTCATTCTTTTATTTTTTATATGAATTTTACCCACTGAAGGTTGGAAACCTATAAAACATCAGTACTAGTGCAGTGTGTGTGTGTGGGGGGGGGAGGTTAAGGGTTTCATGATCTGTAAACCTACTGCAGAGACCAAATATGGGGCTTTCAATCAGCGAGGCGGTGTCTCTCATCCAGCAATGAGAAAAGGTATGACAGATATATTGTGTGGACACTTTGGGTCTCCCGCGATGAGCCTACTGATTCCACGGAGATTCTTGTATAATAATAATAATAATAATAATAATAATAATAATAATAATAATAATAATATCCACTTACGTTTTGAAATGCTTATATTAAACGAAATATAATATTATGGACCTGGACTTAGATGCCCATGACTTTTTTCGGGGTTGAATGGTGATTTTCCAAAGCTGAATTACCGCGGTCAAGAGACATCATCTTTGAATTTATTATTATTATTATTTCCTAAAATGACATCATTTATCCATAACGATTTCGTTATTATCCACTTCTTTTTTTTTTTTTTTTTTTTGAAATAGCTTACAGTAAAATGGCTTTTAAGGGAACCTTGGCGCGCGCACGCACGCACACACACACACACGATAAATATACTGATGTAAAGCGTACTAGAACAATGTAAAACGTAAAGCAGAACATTACCTAAAAAAACTTCGCGCATTAAATTGATTTCCAAATTTCTTATACTAATATTTATAATTTCACATTTCATTTACGTACGTTCATGCATGCATATTTCTTGTTTTCCTCTTCGTGCTAAAAGCGAATATTTATACAGGATTTCAGTTCTGGTCATGCCTAAAATCTTCAGTCCATTTGATGAGACAACCAAGTGAAAGCAGCACTGTCGACAAACTTTTTTGCGTGAATAAAGTGAATTGAAAAAAAAAACATGACTTTGATTTACATCGCATTATTACTTTACTACTAATACAAGGTGCCATTTGCTGCTCTAAGGCAGAACATAATATGCCATAAGTGAAATGCATAATAGGGAAACAAAACATGCGAAATTCTACAGCATTTCAACATTATGAAGATGATGAAATAACAGATTTCTCTCTCTTTCTGCTTTTTTAGGCACCAGTTTATCATATATTGAAGAAATCCAAATCCAGTAAGAAAGAAAAGTTTTTGATTATTGTTGGCTAGATTTCTCATAATTTCTATAAATTTTTTTTAGTTATTTTTCATGTGGCTAGGTTTTCTTAAGAGATTCTTAAGGAAAGCAGCTCTTTACATGTAAATAAATTCGAAATCCTCTTCGAAGTGTACGTGGGCCGTTCCGAATGTAATGGCTCCACTGTAATAACTCCCCATCCAAAAGAACCATATCAAAAAAGAAGTAGTTTGAAGTCTCTGCTTCATTTTCATACGCTTCATTTTCTAGTCTCTGCTTCATTTTCTACATCAAATCCCTCGCTTTTAATGCATTTTCTCCACCACGTAAGAAATTTCTCAACGCCCTTGAGGTAAACTCTTCAGGTTGTTTTCGGAACTCATTCACTTTGACTTGTCATTTTCAAAATGGATACTCTTGAAATATGTCTTCAATTCAAGAAATAAGTAGACGTTTCGATGGAGCCAAGCAGGCCGTATGGAAAATGTTTCACACTTTCAAATCTAATCTTCGATTGCCGTTGAAGTGAACGACCTCGCGTGTGGCCTCGCATTGTTATGTTACAAATACAATGGTTGCTCCTCGGCACGAACATGATTAATTTTGTTTCAACTTTTTGAGATCTTCACATAACTTTTTTGAATTTCTTGTTTGTGTCCCTTTCACCTCCTTTTCCTAGTGAATGGCACTTTAGTCGTTTCAAAAGTCAAGCCCTGTGCTTTCTGTTAGAAAGTTGAGTTTTGAAACCTTTGATTCACTGTAAGGTAGACGGCAATGTTCTTTCGACAGATTTTCAATTTCGTGCGTTTAAAATTCGATTATTTTGCGCACTTTTAGACACTTCGGCAAAGGTGTAAAAGATTTGTCCACTGTGTCCGCGAAAATATGGAACGCCACTCATAAGAAGTTTTAATTTAAGAAAAGGTGGAGGTGGGAATGTGTGTTAATCATTTAATTAGTTAGCTCAGAATTAATATTTATTATATTTAGATATATGCGATTCTTTATAAATATAATAATAGTGAATATAATATAGCCGAATATAATGTATGAATATAATAAAGTTGCATCAGAGCAACTCCCTACACAGAAGACCAATTTGTGGCAAAGGCAGCTCAAACTCCAATAATTTTAGTAATAGCATTCTACTTATCAGAAACTGCTTTCCCTATTACTGTTCTGTATATCCATTAAAAACATTAAAAATACATACATACGTACAAAGAATCTTAAAGCACGCTATACATTAAATATAACTGCTGCCAGGTTTTATGTGATGTAACAAATTTTAAATCACTTCCCCAAATACACCTGTTCTTTATTAATATAGCTTTTATAGTGGAGTACACCGAAGCACAATTCGTCGTTATTAGATGCATCTTGCAAAATGGGTAAGCTTTTATTAGATTCATTTTGCTCATCCATCCGTGTATAATAATTCTGCTCTGGCTGGACGGATTTTAATGGCATTCAGGATTATTCCTACGAGTTGTTGAGTCGAGCCACCCCAATTTTGGTTTAAATAGAATCATGTTAAGAGCAAGATCTGGCTGCACAGAATGTAATAAAATTTAGTATTTAAGATCTGTGCTAAAAGTATTTCACATCTTTTAATTAGAATCGAACCATGTTCGATGAAAAATGTTTCGAAACAGGACGAAATGGTCATAAAAGTCAAGAAATAAATTGTCTACAGTAAATAAGTCAAAAAACAACCCTTCATTCAGGTTGCCGCGATAATGAATGACGTCAGTGGATAAGAATGTTGTTGTGAAGAATGCCTTTTATGACTGCCTCGAATAATTTCCCTTTTCTCTCTCTCTCTCTCTCTCACATATGGAACGATATTTGTTTGGAAGATTGCACACACACAAAAGCAAGTTGATTATTAGTGAAATATTATTTGCTGCAGTAAAAGAACTGATGAAACGCGAATAAAGTGAAATTTCCGCTTTCTTGAATCGTGCTTTTTAGCTTTCATACGACGCGCATTCAACACATACCAACAGCTGTGCCATTGCTATAAATATGTAATGACACTTTGAAATACTCTGAAAAGCCATTATTCGGATGACGCACTTAAGAGGGTTCCCCCCACCTATGATGATAGGTGTTTTCTGTAGGTTCTACAATGTTCAATATTTTATTTTTCTTAAAAAGTATCTTGAGAATACTTGGTGAGCACCTGAAGAGAATCTTTTCTTTCTAGCTAGAAGAGATTCATGATGTATTGAAATTACTCTCAAGTAAATATTCAGTAGTAAATTCTGTATACTGTTAAAGTTATTGACAACACGAAGAAATAAAATAAATGCGAAAGAAGAAAGTTGGATTTTAACTTTTGATTCCGTACTTAGCTACGTTGTATTCTTGTCTGTTTCAGTTGTTTCTCTATCCGTTTCAAAGTTATCAAGTATTTTTTTATGTGAAATCTGCCTCAAGAAAGGCTGCAAACCTAAAGTACATTAGAACTGTGGGTAGGATTCATATCAAAAGCTTTTTCCCTGCTGTGAGCCACTCTTCTTTGCTTTGTCTTCTAAACATCGTTAAATTGGTTAGCAAGTCTTTCGCGTAAGCCTGTCAGATATTTCAACAAGTAGCCATGTAATTCATCCTTCTTTGGTGTTGACCAATTTTTATCCTTTTCTAGCTTGCTTTTTGAACCATTTCAGTTTGTTATTTTCAGCTAGTCCATTTTTCGTTCTTGAGATTCATCATAATTTGTTCAATCCACTTTGTCTTGTTATTGTGCCTCTTAGGGTTGTCCAATAGGTTTTGCCAAAATGTAAGTGTATTTTCTTTGTCTGTGGTATTTATATTTTCTTTAAGAGTATCATTCCTGCAGCAATCAATTTTCTTGTAAAATTAGTGCTGATTCATGCGAAACATCGATTTTTGCTTGTACTGTTCAATGCGTGCACTGTATCTTCTTATTTTAGCTGCAACTGTAACTATTGTTTTGCTTCAGTTCCTCTAATACTTCATCAGTAGGTGATGTTCCGATATTAAATCTCTTTGTGAGGTTATTTCGAATTTTCGTGTTTTTCAGCTTCTTTTCCTTAAGGTTTTCAAATTGCTCACGTCTGCTCTGAGTTTAAGAATTTTATTCTCCAGTTGATGCTTCCATTTTTTGGTTCTGAGCCTTACTGCTTTGGGTTCACTAATCTTATAGCCTAATTCAGATGTTACAACGTAGGCTATTGAGTACTTATGTACTTGATTGATTCGTTTGTCCAATAGTTCCAGTAGGGATAGCCTTAGCTTTACTGGCTTCCTGTAGGAGTTTCTTCAGTTTTTGTTGAGGTACTTGTCTCAATACTGGAAGCCTTTCAGTTGCTGTTCATTTGCTCGATAATTTTTGTTGCGAGTTCTTGTTCCTTCTCTGATAGCTTCCTTTCAACTGTTTGTATATTTTCAAGATTTTCAGCATTCTGCACGTTGGAATCTGGTTCTGCTCCATTCATATATTTGGTCAGTTCAGGGTCATTACAGTCTCCTGTTACAGCTTGAGCTTTCAGTGCTTCTAGCTCAAGTTCACTAAATATCTTGCGTTTGATAATGAGCTGCGTTGCTGCATCAACCTTTCGAATGAAAATTTCCGAATTTGGGTGTCGTTCAAGCTAAAGTTGGAACATTCGTTTCTGAAATTCCCAAAATGAGGGGTTTGAATCTTAGAAGCACTGCATGACTTGTAGATTTCAGCCATGCTCCATTTTTTCCTAGTAATTAATTTCGAGTTCTGTGGATCTTTCTCCTGTAGCCCACTTGTCACTGGATGTCCAGGAAGTCTAACATCAGTGCGGTCCTTGGGTTACCAAGGACCGCACTGGATTATATATATCTACTCTATACTATAAAATGATAAGCTGAAATTAGAAACGGATGTGACGTCAGCTTGAAACGGATGTAGGCTTTTAAACAATGAAAAACCTACATCCTACAAATCAAACAATGAAAATACAGTACGTGTCAGTATTCATTACTGAAATTAGCATAACGGCTTACCAGCCCGAACTCGAGGGGTTGGGCCGTAGGCATAGGGGGGATCACCTCTCGAGTCTTCAAAATTGGAGTCATCAGAATTCAAGGAGAACCGGCCTACAGTCAGGAACTCGGGGGGAGGGGCGTCGTAGATGGCAGGGGAGCGGAGCCCCCGTAGTATATATATATATATATATAATTATATTATATTTCTGCATTAATAAAGGATTTTGTTTGTCTCTCAGAAGTCAAAGTAGAGTAGGCAATTTATGTTTCAGTTGGCTACCTGAAAAATAGTCAGTAAATTGTCTTCTTCTTATCATTAAGTTAAGTTGCTTATTTGATTTTATCTGTCACCGCCCTCATATATAATGAAGGCTCTACCCTCAAAGTACTTACACATTGTTGTGTATTTCCTTTATAATACGTTGGTTTCTGAAGCTAAGTCGCCTACTGATGAATCTCTTTTTTTTTATTAATCTCAAAGTCTCTAATGAACACTTGACGCGCCGAAGATGTAGTTTTAAGTCCATATAATTTATTTTTTTATTTTAATTTAATATACTGAGAGACAAGCTGATTATTTCCTCCTAATGGTGAGTAGTCCCCCTCCATAGTCCTCAGAATAGCCAACTCGTTGGGTGAAGGTGGTGGACGAGATATCGAAAGCGTTCCACATGCAGAGCGCATCGCGTTCATCAGCTGCTTTAATTGCACTAAGGTTTACAAGGTGAATACGTTGTGAACAGCTCGTTGTACCTCATCCCATAGATTCTCAGTTTCGAGTTTTGCGAATTAGTAAGCTCACTCTTCTGAAACCATTTCCGAACATTTTTGTGCCTTGTGATGCATTATCCTGCATCAAGTAATCATTATCAGATGGATAGACTGAGAACATAAAAGGATGCAGTTAACCAGCAGCAATGTTCAACCTAGTGTGGCATTCAGACTTGGGTCGAGTAGTATCAGAGAACAAATGTGGATGAAGAAAACTCTCTCATATCACCATGACTAGCAGATGGCAATATTGACACCTGGCATGATTGATTTATTAGTTAATGCTGCTGCTGCTACCACCATACACGGTCTAGCTGTCCGTCTGAAACAAACAGAACCAAGGATGATGTCGTCTACGGATATACCACATCCGCAAACAGAGTTCGACGTATTACAAGTTCATACATGTTCATTTGCAGGCCAATATTGTGTTTAATGATTGTAGTAATCATCTGTTGGACTGTATTGATATTGTCTGAAATTACGAGTCAGCAAAATATGTAGCCCAATCAAGATCATATGTATATGCAATAAGGCTATCAGTGCTGAGTTTGATATCAAGTTAACTGCGTTTTTTTTTTTTTTTTGGCCGGTTTGTCTCTTTGACGAGATGAAAAACCTTAGCTTCCCAGATAAAAAGTTCTTTATAAAGGCTAATTCACTTTCACCTTTTCAGCTGAGTGTGAGTTAGCCCTTATAAAGTTGTAAAGCTCTGAGTTCCTTCACGAAAGTCAGAGCTTACAACTTGAAACTTTAGTTGGAAAACGCTTGTTTTCCAACTAAAAGACAAATGTCGCGTCGTTCTCGAAACTGCGCTGGCAGGCGCCAGGTAGAGAGGATACATCGCTCCCAGAGTAAGAAGCGAAAAATTTATAGCTGGCGCTGTCTACTGCAATAGATGTCACTAGTGTCGAGGAAATAAACGCAAAATTACGATGAACTTACGGACAAAGTTATGGAAGGAGTCTAGCGTTTATGATAGTAATTACTGAGAAAATCAAATAAAGCACACATAATTCAATTTATTTGTCGCTATATTAAATCTGAACGACAGCGGACGTCGGTCATTTGACCAACTTACGCTGTAAATGTCTGTCTGTAACTACCTTGCAGGCATTTAACAGGAGTACCCTAATACATTAGAGAATACATTATACGGAAGATATTACTTGATATCAATGTTCTGCAAAATTTAACAAATGTCAAATTTTGCAGAATAATAAGCTATACATTGTACAAAATGCCTGTTTGGTTCTTCTATGGCATAATGGCATAATAAATGATTAAATAAACAACCTAAGGCTCGCAGAAGAGGGTCTGATATCGACTAAAGGAGATTATTTTTCTGCCTTTTTTGCTGCTGATTCCACGATCTTTGGTGCTGACAAATAGCTTTCTACAGGTTTTTAATCTCACAGTGTATCAATAAAATCTACAGTAAAGCATAGAATAAAAGAATATATACATATAAAGTCTAGTTAGGATTAGGAATATTGAGTTTAATCTAGCAAGGCGTGGGAATGCAGTAAATCGCGAAGACGGTGAGAAGTGGAGCCTGACTGCTTACCGATTTCCGAAAGGTTAGGGCAAAAAGGACTGCGTCCATTTCCCTTTGGGGATTTAAAAATAGTTAGAAGATTTATTTTATTTATAAATAACTTATAATAAACTTAGAACTTTTACTAAAAATGTACCCAATTGTTACTGATTAAAAACAAGAATCATTTCGCATAGCGTTTACCATATTCTTTTCAACATCATAATGTATATTTAGTTATTTTTAAAACAAACAAAATGAATCCCGTAATGCCTTTTCATTCTTCAAAGCATAGGTGGCACTCTTTTTAAGAAATCTCTAGGCAGCCAGTTTCCACCTCTCTATTTCCGCAGGCATTTCTTAAGGTTACTGAAACATTGTACTCCAGAACATTGTACTTCAATCTTATATCTTATGCATGTCAGCGCTGACAATCTCAACTAATCAGCGACCACTGGTTTACATTCCGTCAATCTAGATCCACGTCTGATCTCTTAGCCTGAGCCACACATCAAGTAACACATACCATAGAAAGGTTTGGAGAGTCGTGCTCTGTCGATCTTGACATTCTAATGGATTTTGACGTTTTGTCTGGCATTGTGGTCTGCTTAGCGAACTGCGTTTCTTCGGTCAACCTGCCACCCTCTGTAACCGGATAGACAGCTTTCTCTGGTCGTTAACTGCGTGTCATGATGACCGGCGCGTTCTCTTTGAGAGCTTTGCCACAATGCAGGAATTCTTCAGGACTCCTTTCTATAATCTACTCTCTTTCTCTATACATAAATGACTTACTCTTAATCACACCAATTCTATCCACAGCTCTGCCGACAAAAGCACACTCCATTCATATTCTTTCTACAAACCGTGTACTTCTCAAGCATCAATGGCATCAGCAACTAGTACCTTAAACACTGATCTACATACCATCCTTAGTGGGGACAAGGACAATCTGGGCATCTTCAATGTTACCAAAACGCACTGCCTTTTATCTCGCAAAAGGAATCTTAGTTCGCGTATTATTGAGAGTAAGTGTACTTACTCTCAGTAATACACGAATCACAGACAGGATCATCTCTCTCTCTCTCTCTCTCTCTCTCTCTCTCTATATATATATATATATATATATATATATATATATATATAAAGGGTGTCCCAAAATATATATATATATTTAAATATATATATAAAGGGTGTCCCAAAATTCACGCAAGATTTAAATTTAGCGCCATTTGTGCGGTAAAGTGTTGCCAACGAGAAAAAAAAGACAGCGTGACAGCTGACAGTTCAGGGTTATTAAAAATGGAGCGCTACACGAAAGAACAACGCATTTTCTTTGTTGAGCAATATTTTAAAAATAATGAAGGTTTGGCAGCTACAGTTCGCAATTTTCGTGCAAAATATGGTAGGAATAGTGATTTAACTTCATCAACTGTGAAAAGATTAATAAAAAAATTCAAGGATACTGGATCAATTAGTGATCTTATACACTCTGGCCGTCCTTCAACAAGTCGTTCAACAGAAAACATCGAAGCACTTCGTAAGAGTGTTGCTGAGAGGTTTTCTTTGGGGTTTTTTGAAGTCTAAGGTTTATGCCAACAAGCCCACGACCACCCACGCCTTGAAGGAGGAAATTGAGCGTTGTATCAACGAAATTCAGCCACATTTATGCAAAACGGTCATGGAAAATTTCGACAAAAGAGTGCGTATGTGTCAGCAAAGCCGTGGAGGCCATTTACCCGATATGCTATTCCATGCATAACCCTATACTGTATACTTTATGAATCAATAAGAAATTACAATTTTTAATTAAAAACCTGTGTTTTCTATCAAAATTACTTCTTGCGTGAATTTTGGGACACCCTGTATATATATATATATATATATATATATATATATATATATATATATATATATTTCTCTCTTCTCAGATTTACTTCCCGCTTCTCTACTATGAACACATCACATCAATTTCCTCGGTTTCTAAAAACTATGCGTTCTTTTCCACTCAAGATGCCACTAACCCTATACAAATCCCAAATATATCCATCCTTACATCCTTTTCACACATTTGGGATGGCACCTAAAATTTCCTTAAAAATTCTTGATGCTGTCCAGAGGAGAACAATTTGGCTTATAGATGACCTCTCCTTCACAGACTAACTTCAACCTTTATCACATAGGCACGCTGTTTCAGCTCTGTGTCTCTCCACGGTTACAGCTCTGCATACCATCTCCATACTACCAACGCTGGAGTGCCTCGAGAATCCTTTCTATCATCTACCCTCTTTCTCTATACATAAATGACTCAAACATCATTTCTCCACATTTTCTGTTGAGCCTCTTAAAACAAGATCAGCAACTGCTTAGCATTCCTTTTCAGTGCAACCGCAAATTCTCCAAACCTGCTTCTCTTCTTCCTCATTTATCCGTCTACTTCTTGTTATGTGGAGCAACTTTCCTCATAATGTGTATCAAACCACAACCACCCACTCTTCAAGAAAAGTGTCAATAATTTCTTCCTTCTCAATCCTTGCTTTCACCTCACACATGGCACTGATGCGCTATAGATTCTTGTATACTGCGCGCGCGTCTGTTAAATATTAAAAAATATAAAAAAGCGCCGAGCCCATGTAGGCCTGTTAAATAAGAACAAATGATCTTAACTTGGTATTCATATACAAGTATTCGTATGTGCTCGCTTGTCTGAGCTGTGGAATTAAAAACTGGAGACTGCTTACAGAAGAGGAAGGGGAAAAAAAAGCCTGTTTATTTGCGCCAAAGATAGACTAATCTGGAATCAACTGAAAAAATGCCTAGGAAAAAAAGTTACCGCAGTCCGGTGACCTAGAACCAAACAGATAAGGCCTTTCTTTGCAGACTTTTTACGTGGCAGTTACCAGAAGGATACGCCGGTCTCATTTTTCCATATTCGGTATTTCCAAGTGCACATTTTGAACGAAGACTATATTGCTTGGAAATGAAATACTGTCTTCACTTTTATTATGTAATATCCAAAGCTCTAATTTTTGATATGAGCTATTCTAAAAGCTTATTTTGCCAAAATGTTATTTTTTATTTTTTTTTCTTTATTTATTTTGCACATATTCGTATATTCATTATGCAGATACACTATGTACCTTTCCAGCATCATTTGTTGCTCAGTAGCAGTATTTTTTTCACTAATAAAATAATTCAAGGCTAAAAACAAATAAAGTAAACTATGAACTGATATTCCGAAAATGTCTATTAAAATGAAAAGAGTTATTTAAATTTTGTAACCATTGTCACAGCCAATAGAAGAACAGCAGTAAACATTATCAACATAGTTTTCGTACTAATACTTTAGTTATGGTACTCATAATTTGTCATACTTTGTTCTCACATTGTTGATAATACAATAGCAGCCATTTGACCTTCCCACATATCGTAAAAAAATCAACCTTACAATTGCCATTGTATTATTCTGGAAACTTCTTTCAACAGGTAATGTTCGAATGCCTACATTTTTATGAGAATTTTTATTGGCTTTTCCTTGTTGCTGAATCAACTGTCAATAAAAACAGATTCGCAATCATTTTTGCTTCGCAAGTTCAAATAATAGCGAATACGATTTTTTCCTATACAGCCATTTTTGACATCTTAATATTATTCTGTTGAGCTGTAAAAAGATCTTATTGCATAGACTTATAGAAATATACTTAACTTCAAAATATGAAAAGGAAAGATTTACAGGAAAAAACCTTCAGCTTAGAAGGGTAGGTATGTATGTCAGCCGCACTAGCTTGACAAGCTAAGGCAATATATTCTTTATCAGTCTTATTATTTATTTTTTAATCTTTAAAACTATAAACAACATCATCGGTGTGTTGCTAACAATTGTATAACATGCTCTGCTTCACCAGTTCGTAATATTCTGATGGTGATTTCCAAAGTTTAACACAATATTTTACCACGATCCTACAGCACCACATATTCATATTCAAAAAGATCAATAAAAGTATAAAAATATTCTGATCATCGTGATATTTTCCTTAGTGCTGCCAGATGTTAAGCTAAACAAAAACTAGAAAAAATAGTCCAAGAACTTGTTATAGGTCTCCGTAGTATGTAATATAAATAATGTCAAAATCATAAGTAGGGACGAAATGCAACACTATAAAGCCACCGTATTTTCATACGTATACATACCTATATATATATATATAAAATATATCTTTGTGTACTGCATATATATATACACGTATTTATGGGTATGAAGATGCTGTATTGTGACTACTGTTGCTTTTCGCCGCCTATCTCCTAATCTTTCTTTAAGTTACGTAAGTAAGTGAGGCCGATGACCTCCAAATAATCGAATGTTTCACTGCATAAAGGACCTTCGAGTGTGTCCCCTGACGACCGTATTTTCATGTGCATTATCTCTTTTTTCCGTGTGTGTGTACGTGTGCGCGGACGATCTTAGCCATCCATTCCCATAAGCGTCAGAGCAGTATAAAAATAGACTAGCAGGCGTGTGATGATTTTCGTGCAACGAAAGAAGACTAGTGATCTCGCTCTCTGCCGATTATAATGTGCTCGTCGATTGCTACGGAAAGAATTGAATCTTTTCTTAAGAAAGATCATGAAACTGCACACAGACGTGCACACGTAATTACTCAGCTGCTGATATCTAAACTACTTTAAAATAAAAAAAAAAAAAGATCCCGGAATAAGGAAAATCGGGAGAAAAAAACATCAGTTGACGTAAATGGTGAGCATGGTTAGTTTTTTTGACGTTTAAAATAGAAATTACTTCTGGGAAATCCACGCTTGCATCATATTAGTTTATTATAGTTTTATAATACTGACAGCTTGTTCAACTCACACTGAATTAAAACACTAATTTAGTAAATGACCCAAATTTTCGGAAGGGGTGACGCTTTTATCTCGATATGAGACTGATTAACTCACGTACATTTAAAGATGATTCCTGGCATGGCAGATGGAATTTGAACGTAAGTTTGAATACTGGGAACGCATGCTCCCAGTATTCAAAAATACAGAGCAGTCTAAATAGACTATTAAAATAGCGACTACATGTTAATAATTCTAGTTTTTTTTTTTTTTTGAGTAAATATAGGCATAGGCTGCTAATATATATATATATAAGCAATTCTTGAATTTCTTTAGTTTTGCTGAAGTCTAATTCCAACATGTATAAAGACTAATAATCCCACTGAATGACTATCATTAATTCGGCAATCAACACACACACACACACACAGTGATTAGTTGACCAGCTGAATAGATTCGATATTATTTGTGGCAACAAATTTCTAGCCTTTATGACGAGGCAAGTATCAGAGATCACAGAGGACTAGATTAACATCAACAAGTTAACATTTCTCGAGTGTTGCAAGTTCCATAATCTTTCCCCCAAATACATCACCTTAAGAAAGTATTTAGTACCATTAAAACAGAAAGAGATAAAATAATATATTATAGAGCAAAAAAGGATCTTCTAAAGGAACGGATTTTTGACAGTAAGCGTACCTTACCACATTTGTACTCCCTTATAGCTTTTTTTATCCTCTGCTATCGAACAAACATTTGAAACTAATACTTGGCAACGTATTAATGATGTGCTTAACTTCAAGCATTTCATGTCCAGAACAACATCGACAAAGTTAAATTAATTAGACAATTTGAGGATAGAACAACAAATATCGTCCAAACACACACACGTACTTTTTTTTTTTCACCATCAGTCTTTCTAAACTTCTTTTACAACCAACGGTGCAGAGCAAACATAAAAACTATTTACACTTAAACGCGAGAAATACAATTTGATTCTACAAATAACACTAATGCTCATATACTGTACGCACACGTATTGAAGTTAATCAGTAAGGGTATAGCAATGACTTCTGTGCGTATGCGTTAACAACCCATTAGTGACTTATCACGGATGAACCGCTGAATTGGTCATACAAACACTCCAATTGCAGTCTACTCCCAATTTGAGATCTTTAAACACTTTAATTCTTTAGTAAGATTTCCTTCTTTCTATGCATCAATGATAGTCACAAATATCTTGAAAATATTAGCATAGTTTCCACGGATAAGAATTGCTTGAATCTTTTGATAGGCATGTTAGGAGAAGTAAAGGTCCGTGGATTCGTACAAGTTATCTTGTGTCCTGGAATGTGGGTGAAAATCGTTCCCTGTACTTTTCCAAATGTACGCTTCCAATATAAATTCAGCTTTTTATGAAATTTTTAATATAAACAAGAAATTTGTGATTTATTTATATGTTGATAACTTATGTTTTATTATACATTCAATGAAACGATTTAGTAGACATTATTCGATATTCAATGCAATCTAACATATATTGAATGCAATATGACCATCAACTCAACTCAGCTGAAGTACAATTATTAAATTTCATTTAATAATTTCTCAGCGTGAAATTATTAAATTTCACGCTGAGCTTTTTGTTTTGGTCTGGTTGACAATACAGCAGAAGCGTATATCATGTCTTTTAACTGTGTTAATAGACAAGGATAAAATAACACAAATGCCCTGCTCTAGAGGCGAAACACAGTCGTTTTAAAGTTGTCAAGTCACTTTGGACCTCTAATAAAGATGATGAGGATGTCACAGACATACCGCAGTGGGAATCTGGAGTCTGTTGGTAGCAAACTGATGGTGCTCTTCACCCTGCCATTATTGGGAAGGATTTGATACGTGACATACAGCTATTTTCTGATGACGCAAATAGGTAGGGTAATCAATAGTGCTGCTAATTAGTAGTGCTGCAAATCATTCTGCAAGTAGTACTTGCAGAATGATTTGAATAGGCTGGAATTGTGGGCATGTGAAGTGGTTATCAATGTTAATAAATATAAAGTCATGCACTTTGATGTGATTAGATATCCAATGTCGTATTATATCGGTGGGATTATGCTTGAAGAAACTGATGAGGCTAGGGATCTTGGAGTCTGTTGAAATGTAGACAGGAAATTGAAATTCAAGGGTTATATAGCAAAAATTGTAAATACAACTCAGAGAATAATGGCAATGCTGAAACGAACCTTGACATGTAAAAATAAGGAAGTCATTCTGCCTTACAAGGCCTTGATAAGATCTCACTTGGATTGTTGCGCGCAGGTATGGTCTCCTGGTTTCCGTGGCGATTCGGATACAGGGGAGAGAGAATGTGCAAAGGAGAGTTAAAATTATATCAGGATTGTGGAATATAGATTAAGAATTTGTAGGCTGCAGACAGGAGAAAGAGGGATGATATGATTGAGACTTACAAACTTCTGAATGTACAGAATTTTAGTAGATGGAATTTTTCATTTTATGGAGGGTGGGGAAAGGAAGCGAGGGCATCAATGGAAGTTGAGAATGAATCCTGTCAAGAAGGTTAGAGCTAAATTTTTCTACCATAGAGTAGTGCGTGATTGGAATGGATTGCCGTTGGATGTGTGTGTATGCAAGTAGCGTGAATGAATTCAAGAACAGGTATGACAGCTGGTGCGAATAGTATGGCCTCCCTCGATGAGTTCCTGACTCTCTAGAAGTCTCTCTTAAAATAAACATTACATGTATTTCCCCTCTATATCTCAAAAAAAAAAAGTAATTAGTAGCTCTTGAAACAAAGTGGTGTTCTGCATATTCAGAAGCTGTGAACTTACATTCCTGCCAGACTCACTTCTCTCAGTTATTCTGAATCTGCCTTTTGGTATGAACTTGAAATCTACGAATTTTCTGTTGGACAGTCTGTATAACTACAGATACATATTGTATATCATAATTTCATTGCGCTGTTTCTCATGTTTCAAGTGAAGCAAGTACTCTTACTGCACTTGAAACTAACACAAACTTTGATATAGTTATCACCTGTGCATTTGTGCGTGCATTACGTGTTCGACATGTGCTCCGTGATGACGTTGCCTTATTCCTAAATTAGCTAACTAAATTGCAAACTGATATTAGAGGCATTTATAAATCCACTAGTTCTTGATAATCCCCTTTCTACTCCTAGCTTTAAGTCAAATGAAGTTAATCAACAAACAAATATACGGGGTTAATCAATTTATCCTAGCCAATATAGCATATTATCTGGGATGAAACATTTCTTGATTCATTAAGTGACGCATAAATGTAGTTCAGTGGAAATAATCCTGTGAAAGCAGTAAACGTTCTGTGTGAATAACAGAAATTATATGCGCTAAACTAATAAGTAATTGCATGAATGCATTACATGGGCAACTGGTTGCTGACATATCACGTACTCCATAAAGATATCTCTTCAGTTTCCTATTGCAATAAATATCCACTTCATTGAAAATTTATCTTTTTCTCTTTTGAGGTTCTAAATTCTTACTAAGAGGCACGGATACTGTGTTATTATCTTAATAAAGTATAATTAACTTAGAAGAACCACTTCATCCGTGTAATTTATTCCGGCAGAGCAGGCATTAAGCCAAGCACTCAAATCATATCTGCAGTCTTTTGTTGTCAGTTGTTTCACGCTCCATTGCCTGGTCTTCATGCATAAAACATTCATCGGATGATCTTATAACTTCGAAATCATTAAACACTTCTGTGTATACAAGTCTCTCTTTTGAAGCTCTAGCACCACGTTAAAGGAAAGAACGCATTTCTTCTTTCATTTCTTTTTTCAGTTTAGAGAAGTAGAATCAAATCATAAGATGAATTCTATGGTCTTTAAATTTTGTTTACCGCGGAACACGTAGCCAGTAATGAGTTCTCGCTTCCCATTCTCCTCCTTTGGGGAACTTTTCAACCTAAAAACCATTTTTGTTTCTCCATCACTGCAGATTCAATTTTTTTGAATCTGTGATGATGGAGAATCTTTAACTTAAATTCTGTTTCGCTGTTGTGTGTCTGTATGTGAGTGCGTGTTCCATTCATTTTATTTTTCTTTTTTGTATAAATTTTGTGGTTAACTATAAACGGGCATCATCCGTTGTCAAATCCCAAGTGCCGTCATATAATTAAACCCTGAAGCGGTTCTGCGTTCAGTTTCTCTATGAACTAATATAAGGGTATCGCTTATCCTTAGGCTCCAACGGAGATAACTAACTTCCGAACATTTGTTGTTCACGTACTGTCAAATGCAATGCGCGAATTAATAACCAATTCTAAACAAGAAAATGGATAAACTTTAACAGGTTTTCCGTTGTAATCACTACGCACCAACCCATTTCTAACTTTAGTGTAGTTAAAAAAACTTATTTTAAACCAGGAACACAAAAACAATCGTTTTTGATTATTTTCTTTCTTGTGTAATGTTTCTAAGTGCAATCATAAGTTTTCTACTGAGCAACTCAAGTGATCTGTGCCACCAGTTCCAAATGTTCATCGTTCGAGTCTTACGTACGCTGCAACTATTTTTAGATATTTCTCGAAATAATCGGTAAATATTTAAATTATCGAAAATTTTAAATTATTTAAAACTATAAATTATTTGAAATACTGAAATATTAAAAGTTGAGAGAAAGAATTCTCTCAACTTTTAATCAATACGTAGTGGAAATTCTTTCGCATAAAGTGAACTATATTTTATAATAAACGCTGTGCAGTGTTTTCACAATGGGTGGAAATCTTCCCTCACAAGTGCAGTTCGGATTATCACATACAGTATAAGGATCAATTCATGCACCACGTCCAGTGACTTCAAACTCAGATTCGTCACTAGTTAATTTTTTAAATTATTTTTTAGTTATTCAGTAATATATGAAATATTACTTTGGGTACAAGATAAAAAAAGCATTCTTGTTTCACTCTATACTATATGTATTGCACAGCAGGTATTTACAAATAAAGTCGGAATTTATATGATGGAACGTGCTTCGGAACACTTCTCATACTTGCTGGAGCCACTTCTCAGCGTCTTTCTCCTGCATTTACAGTGTAACGGAAGCAACGACTTTTGATAGTTCAGCAGTTTGCATGGGGAGAAGGATTTCTGCGATAAGTGCTGAGTTAGTGACAAAGACGGTAAGGCGTCTATACTCGCTATCGGAAGTTCTGTGGGAGAAAGACGCCAAAAGACTGTCAGTGATAAAAAGATGATTACAAAAATATTATAAAATTCTTTTTTAAGATCACTGAAAGACGGGTCTCTGGATTTTTCAACTCTTTGTGAAAAGATAAAATACAACTATGATTCCTTGATGTCAAGAATCTCTTTTTCTTCTTTTCTAAAGGATATCAAAATAGAAAAATGACCTCCTTTCTCCATTTTTCAATTATTTAGAAGCATAAATAAAAAAGGCAAGATGCGTTTACGTCAATTATATTAAGATAACATTTTTTCAATAAATTAAATACATATAAGTAATAAAGGGGAAGGGAAGTGATAAGAGGAGATTTTGGAATATTAATAAATACACTCTTATTGTGTTTAGTCTCGTGATAAAGTACAGTCCAGTCTTCACAACTCTTTGCCATTATTTAAAACTTCAGTTTATCGCTGCAGTGTAACTGTATATCACAAACAGTATTCTATTATTTTCCCGTTGTGATGGTCTCATAATGGAACGTGAAATTCATTCACCACCTGAAGACATTCACAAATATCTGTGAATCTAGTAGAATTCGAATCCGCGGCTTAATAATTGAGAAGTGTAAGAACTCTTCACACTACCATCCAGGCAGACGAAAGCGCCTAAATCTAGCACTTTCACCTACATTTTTTCATATCAATCCCACACGCACATGAGAAAGCTGCAAAACATAATATATAACAGTATTATATGTGAACAAGAAGACATGGAGAAAGAAGATATCTGAAAATGTGGTTTTTAAAGAGCTGGAAGAGTATTCATCAGGAAAATGATATGGAAAAGGTTGTTACAAAGAACAGAGACAAATGCAATCAAAGAAGAAAAGGAGAGGTTAGTTCGATAAGTCTAAATCCGAATTGTATATTTATGTTGATTAGTAGCGTCTCGAGTTTTTATTTTCTGTCAATGGCATTGCTCCGGTGGAGCAATGTCCATGACAAATATCTGGAGAAAAGGCACAGTGTAGAAACATAGCATACACGTGTACATGAGAAAGTTACCGGAAAGAATCTGTGAAAGAAGGATCACATGTTAAGTAAACTGCTTTCTGAATAGAATCAGTTTTTGATGCTATTCAGAAAGCAGTTTTGCTTATTTTGATTTGCTTAATGTGTTTAATATCAAAATATGATGCTAATCAGAAGGCAGTTTTGATGCTATACAGGACAATAGTCTTAGGGCAGAGTTGATTTCGGATTTATGTGGTGTTTAGAGTTGCAGAAATGAGCAGTAGTGTCCCAAATGGAAGAGAACACTAAGCCTCTTAGAGGCCGAGGAGGCCATGAACATAATATCTCTATACTAGGAACGACTAGAGATGTAATTCAGCCCAAGAAGAGAAATATTCCGACCCTCTAACTGGAGGTTTGAATATAGATATAGTATCAAAAGGAGAAGCAAAATGAGAGCTTACATCCCTGAGATATGTAAACTTTTAGAAAATAATACACTCAAGAAGTTACAATTCCTATTTTGAATGCATTTTATGAGCAATTATCACTCTCGTTATGCGCAGTAATCCTAACTTAGTGTATGAATGGCATATGTTCGCTGTGATGAGACAAAGAGTACTTTGTGCAGAGTAAAATGTGCAGGCTAAGGTAAGTTAGTTCATAGGCCGCATCGTCCATTGGTATCCTTTTGCTATGGTAAGCCAATAAAGCTAAACTTTTAATTTTTGGAGTGGTCCATATGTTTAAATGGTGTTTTAAAAACATTCATGCAGAAAAATGCAAAACTACAAAGTATTATAACTAATTTTTGAAAATAATATTTTAATTAATAATTAAAACTAATTATTAATTTTTATATGGAAAACGGGTGCAATTTAATTCGAAGTTATCGCCGACTTAATAATAGCTAGCTAGAAAAAGTGGATGAAAATTTTCATAAACCTCACGCGAATTGCAACCGAATATCTAACATGAAGCCTCTTCAGCAAAATTCGCGTAGATATTTATTGTAATTTCTAACATGTAAGGGATTGCAACATTTCGAATCATTTTTCCAGTTTTCCCTTGAAATATCAGATTTAAACAAAGCTGATGTGAACAGACAAATTTTGATAACTCCAAATACCAAACTTCTTTGTAATCTGTTCAGCTAGAATGGAGTTGCTAAGTACGTTATCATAGCCAACAGACAAACGACAATTGACTATCCTTATTATTTTTAGTAGTACACCCTCTGCCCAAAAAGAAACCGAATTTTTCGAAAATAGAAGAAACTAGTGGCACCACTGTTTTATCTTTTTATTGTCGAAAGCGGCAACCTTCATTAGTGTTGTGTCAACTGTTTATGTTTCCTTCATTAGAAGCCGAATTATAGCGCCAAGAGTGACAGTAGTTTGACAAACGATCGGTCGTCACGATATTCATGCCGTACGCGACGAATTCTCGCTATCAATCGCTTCAAAATTTAGAGATAAAACTCACCACTGACCGTTTGGCCAGGCGGAACGAATTCTTTGTGGATAATGTCCTTGGAATCGTAGAAACAAAGCATTGACTTTACTTTTGACTTCTCCAAACGAATTTTTTTCTGATGTCCCTCTTCTAGTGGTCTCCACTCAACACTCTGGCGCTTTGTTTCGGTCTCATACTGAAAACACTACGTTTTGTCACCAGTAACGATCAATTTCAAGGAAGTTTGAGTCCTTACGAGCGGTTTTAATGAAGTCCTTGCAGTGTTCAATTTGATACATTTTTTGGTCGTCGGTCAACTTGTGGAGAACAAATCGCGAGTTCAATTTACGAAGGCCCAAACTCTCGGTCAAAATGTTGTGCACAGTTGATTTTGGAATCCCCAATTCACCTTCAATCAATCTCATGGACGATTTAGGATTTTCTTTGATGAAATCACGCAATTTTTGGATGTTGCCTTCGCTCAGTCCAGTTTTTGGACGGCCCGGCTTTTCGTCGGCCTCAAGCGTCTCACGACCACTTTGAAATCGCTTAAACCACTTGTAAACTTGAGTACGGGATAAGCATTCATCATCGTATGCTTTTGAAGCATTTGATGCGTTTCAGTAAAACTTTTACCAAGTTTAACGCAAAAGTCAATCGCAGCTCTCTCCTTGAAACTTATTTTCCGACCGTTCGTCAAAACACACTGTCACACTTGGCACTATAACTCGGCTTCTAATGAAGCAAATGTCATAAACAGTTGACACAACACTAATGAAGGTTACCGCTTTCGACAACAAAAAGATACAACAGGTGGCGCCACTAGTTTCTTCTATTTTCGAAAAGTTCGGTTTCTTTTTGGACAGAGGGTGTATCATAGTATTTCGCGACTGTAACCAAAATTCTGCAAATTCTTAAATGGGTTGATCTGTATATGCTAGCTCGAGACATTAATCACGGCGTCGAAAAGAGGCTTATTATTACTTGCTACATTCTTGAGTAATGGTGCTACACTGCCGCGATAACCAAATAGCACAGCAATGTATAAGTAAGCGGTGCGTACAATAAAGTTGTGTCCAGAAACTGAGCGTGATTTATAGATAAACATTTTCACCGATTAAGTTTATGTGTTATTGCATTGCATGCTATTGTATGCTGTTATTATACAGTAGAATCGTTTCTTACTACTGCAACACGATTACAGCGTCTCATGTCAACTGTGGCTACCATCGTTTAAACATGAAAACTTGATGGTGAATGAAAGAAAAAAACTCAAGAAAGTGTTACACAGATCAGAGCACATGATTAACATCAGATGAGATGATTTTTCCAAATTAACACAGTAAACAAAGAATCTTAGAATGTTGTTGCTAAAATTAGAACAAATTTCGTATAATAAGATGTAAATTAAATTCTGCAAAATTTACGTTTTGCCGAAAATCGAAAGGGAAAATGCAAAAAAAAAAAAAAAAAGAAAAGTTCTGTCTACTCGTACTTCCTGTCGTATATGAGGGAAATTTGTCAACCAGAAGTTTGGACGCCGCCACTTGGAGAAGTATGTGCCAGAATGTTAAGTACTGAACTCCACAGTGTCGGATTTCATGGAAAGGCTGCTACATTTTTTTATTATTTTTTTTTTTAATGTTGGGTCCATACACGAGAGGTTGGTTGATCAATCTAAAGTACATTAGTGCCATATATGGATACATGCAAGTCAAATATAATACTAACAATAAGGAATAGAGTGACAAATTACGATACATAGCTTTTATTTAGATCAAACCAAACTAAAACTGGCAGCCGCCATATTCAAACAAGTCTGTAATTAAAAGTATGTATCGTAATAATGTTCGGTTGCATTACGAGCAAAGCAACTAAGGCCATGAAGAAATCCCTTATAAAAGGGTTCTGAAGTCCAAGACGGAATTAGGACCCAGGTCTTCCCAGCTGACTGTTAGAAATCAGGATCGTTATATCGCACATTCTGCGATTATTCTAAACAGGAATATATTTCTTAGCATTGTAATCAACTGTATTAAGGAGTCTGTTCACACAATCAATACAGCGTTTCACAGTGGCCCTTATTCTTAGTGATTTGTTCTGTTGTTGAAGGTACGATGGCGTGTAGGTTGTATGAATCGACTGCTTGAATGCAACTAATTAGATGGCTAAGAATTATATTCATGTTTGAGTAATTATCGAATGAGGTGGAGCTACTCCTTGTCTAATTTACATCTTATTGTATGAAATTTGTTCTAATTTTAGCCACAACATTCTAAGATTCTTTGTTTACTGTGTTAATTTTGGAAAAATCATCTCATCTGATGTTAAATTAAAATCTATATTTAAACTTTGCTAAAATGCTTGTTACGTAAGGATTGCTGAGTAATGCAATAGTACTAACTTTAAAAATTTTAGGAATAAACAATAATTAAATTATTGAATCTCATGTTAGAGAGGGATTGCTTAGTGAAATAAAACTAATGATATCATAATGCATCTTTGAGTGCCTTTATCTAAATATTAATTTACGAACAATCTTTCCTCCCTTGTACCCCCATACCGAGAGTAATCTCGGATCAAATAATATTCCAGATGTTCTCTTTTTTTGTTTTGTAGTTTGAACTAGAATATGGCAAATTCCACCTTCATCACAGTATTTCACTAAGCACCTTCGTAATGCAGTCGGAAGCAAACGACACTTGTTGGTTATAAAGAACCGATTTTGAATCCCGTCTATGATGCAAGGAACTTTTATAAGAACTTTATTTTCGACTGAAGGTAAGTTAGCCGGTCTGATACGGTAGCGGAAGGATTTTTTCCTAGCAGAATCCCCCCCACGCCCCCAAAAAATAAAATAAATAAAAACATGATTAGAAAACATATACGCACCGAGTGAGAAACAGTCCATCAGTTAATGAGTACGTGTTCTCCAATAACAAAATTACCAAAATTAGATTTTGTAAGAAGCCAAGAAAAGAATATGGAATTATTTGGCAACATTTTAAACATCAATCATATTAAACTGCAGTCTACAAATATTATCACTTCAACCTGAGGATACAATGTTATTTATAATGTTATTTATGGTTATGTAGATGTGACCAAATATACAATTAAATGTATAGTTGTCCAAGCTGTTCGAGCTGAACCATCATAAACAACGAAAGGCAGAGAAGCATTAGCCGACAATTAAAACGTTCATTTAGAAGGAGATTTTGACCATATTTTGGCCTCTGTAAGTAAATACAGCTGTCTTTTATTATTATGTCCATCCATCCATTTTAAAATCTAAATTTATATATATCTCTTCGTCCTTCCGGTGACAAGTTTTTAACAATTACACTATATTAGATGCAAGAGCATTTACTGCTATTGAGATTTGTTGCGTCGAAAAGTATGATTTATTCCCTCTCCTCGAGTCGAGCTATCACTTTAATGAAACCAGCAGAAATTTCTCTCAAATAGAACTTTATTACAGATGGTATCGCTTTTGAAATATCTAGATAGTATTTGAACTGTGTGTGTGTGTGTGTGTGTGTGTGTGTGTGTGTGTGTGTGTGTGTGTGTGTGTGTGTGTGTGTGTGTGTGTGTGTGTGTGTGTGTGTGTGTGTGTGTGCGTGCGTGCGTGCGCGCGCGCTCATTACAATTATTTATATTTATATACAAAACTGAATTCATCAGTTATATGCAGTTTATAAAGAGGAGATTAAAATAATCAAGAGTTGATTATTTGCAGAGACCTATTCCAAATTACTTAACTGGACGAAAACATGAGAACCTCCTTTTTTAAGTTAAGGGATATAATATCCCATATTGTTTCTTAGCCGAATAAGAAACTCAAAGAGGTTCATGCCGAATATAGAAACTATATAAAGTTCAGCGATTCCAAGCAAATACGTAAGTTGATAAGGCTGTGTATTACTAAAAACCTTGATATTTCAGGGTCTAGCTACTCACTGAGGAGACCTCAAAAAAGGTTGAAACCGGTCTGGGTAGTGACCCCCCCCCACCCATAATGTATAACAGTATACATCTCTTAGTGAGATGTGTTTTACATTATGAGAAATACTAAGAATAGTGATCAGACTTTATCCACCTTTACAACGAGTTGCTCTAGTGTTGCATTACCTTTAGAGTTGAACTACGTTCAGGCGCAAACTTAACTGTTTTGCTTACTTGGGAGAAGGAGTAAAAAAAAAAAAACAAGTATATATATATATATATATATATATATATATATATATATATATACTTGTTTTTTTTTATTATATATTTTTTTTTATTATATATATATATATATATATATAATGGCCCGCAGTACTTACAGGCCTTTAAAGGCTTACGACCTATCAGAATTTCATAGCAGTCATAACTTTAGGATAAAGTACAGTAGTTAGCCTTATGCCTAAAAAAATATATTGATTTCAAAAATGAAGGAATTTCATTTATGAATGAGGAAATTTAATTCCCTCATTCATAAATGAGGGAATGGATTTCAATATCATTTGCTGTTCCTGTTTTTCCAATAAAATTAATGAAATTAGCAAATTCCTTCTTTTGTTTTCACAAATACACAAAAAGGGACATGGCAATGCTTAAATAAAACTCTGTACCCTCAGAGCTTAAATATTCCTACTCCACTGTTTTTAAGAGAACAGATCAAAATACCTTCACTAAAATTTAAAAAAAAAATTGCTCCTACGCTACATTAATTTGCTAATACTCTATGACAGACCGCTTGAATATTACAGTGTTACTGCGGTTAAAAAAATACAACAACAGTTGCAAAAGTAATACACCAAAAACTTCCATAAAACAACAAAACTCCATGCAAAAAAAAGCAGTAAGACTTGACCAACATCCCGGGCTTAATATCAACATTCACAATGTGCACTACTACTTTAGACCGTAGTGCACATTGTAGATAATACTTTTATTCACCTCTACGATTACAGCTCACCTAAACTTTCCACAGTACATCATGTGCATGATGCTCTTTGCAAGAAGGGAGATGGGGAGTGCGGATTTTACAAGTCTGATTTTCCATGTCTTTTTGTTGCCTTTACTGCTCCCCTGATTTTGATTATATAGACTTTTTGATTAAATAGTTTCGGAAATTCATTACACGCAGTCTAATCGCTTATCAGTGAGATAATCATCCCTGACGATTTTGATAACCCCAATTTCCACTGATTCTTCCCTTCTCTAATTTCGCAAATCACGCTGGAAGAGAAGCTGAGTGTTTTCCGTCAGTAATGGTCTAATGTAGGGTTGGCCAACTTTTACGTTCCGTGCACTAATTTTTCCAAGTGAGAGTTCTGATGCGCCATATACCTCTTGTACCCTTAAAAACTCCTAAAAATATGTTATAGCCCTCATTTTGTTTTTAATAAATTTCATGGTTGAAAATGATTGTTCACATCTGTACGAAACGACAGATATAACTCTGGGAAATTTTTCTTAATTCTGGAAAATGCTCACAGGGCATTTGCCAGAAATTAATCATGTTGGAAACATTTGGGACGGAAGGAAGATCATCAAATTTCATGTTCAATAATGAATTTGTTTTCAAGTCAATAAGATTCATTTGTATATTACTAGGCATTTTCATGATTTTTTGTTCACTAAATGTTTTTCTTTTACCCATTTTCTTTTGTACTGTGATGGGCAATATAAAAGATAGGCTTAATTTTCGAAAAAATACAAAACTGCAAATGTTCACAAAGGACGAACAAAACACAACTCAATAGCGCACGAGTAACAATTGTAAACAGATCGACATAAACGTGCAATGCACCGCTGTTGCTAACGTTTAGTCTTAGGATCAAACGAATGAATGTTCAAAAGATGTGCACTAAACAATAAAATCGCCAAAATAATTACTACCTTTTAGCGTTCTTTTTTTCTACAAATTGGTTTTTGGTTAATACTTTTTGCATAAATAGGCTTACTTTGTATTATTATTATTATCATCATCATTTGGGTCCATTTTGGGCGCATGTGCCATAGATTGGCCATCCCTGGTCTAACGGAAACTGATAACCTATCTACCAGTTCCAGATAATCTTCATCAACCTCCCAACATCCTGAACCATTTCTTAACTAGCTCTCTCTCTCTCTCTCTCTCTCTCTCTCTCTCTCTCTCTCTCTCTCTCTCTCTCCCCCTCTCTCTCTCTCCAAATACACCACTGACGTTAACTCTCCTTTTGGTAACTCTGACTATAACCTCAGTCTCGTATCATATGGTACTGCAATGGTGCCAAATGAAGTGTCTTTCGAGATTTCTGTTGCAGCAAACGTGTTTACTGCATAATAAGTAACATAATACTAATATTTCCACAGAGAAGTGAACTACGGAGTTTTATGACAAATTTGAGGGTGCCTCCATTCTATCGTCCACAAACTGACTGATACGTTCAAAGAAATATGAAATGTGAGTAGTTAATCTATTTAAAAGCCACTCCTTGAAGCAAAAGTAAAGGGAAAATTTACTGGTTTCAAAAGTGAAATAATTGAACTGTTAAGGCTTAGAAAACGGAGGAGAGCTGACTCCGGATTTATAATGTTTTTTGAGACGTAAAACTAGATTCAGAAGACAATCACATAAAAACAATAAGGACGATTGATCCTTACTGTTTTACCACTACAAATGGATAAAAGTGAACCGTATTGTACAACTCACTCTCAAATAGGCGATAAGTTTGGATCCTATCGTAGCCGGCAACTTTGCCAATGTCTTTAGGTGTAGATGATTTCATTACCTACTGTAGTGTGTGAACTTGCACCCTGCTTATTAGAGGCCTGCAGTGGATTGAAAGTATCATGGTTTACAGAGCAGGATTTCCGAATGATCTAACTCTTAACTCCATTTATGATCCTGTGTGCTATAAGTTTACACCTTTTCTTAAGTTTATTTATTTATATGGAGTTTCTCCCTATCCCCCCCCCGTCCCTTACGACTGGTTGAGCCCTCCGGGATTAAGTATATTTTTATGACTGTAGATCATGGGGTCAGTTTACCTGTTCTGAGGGACGAAAAACCTGAGTTTCTGGGTGAAAAAACCCTCTACCTCCGTATGAGACTAGCTAACTCACCTTTAGTCGAAAGAGACCGGATAAAGGTTCCTGACGTCATGGACGGGAATCGAACACAGATCTTTCCGACCTATGCCGACTGAACTACGGGAGCTCTACTTTTCTTATGTGAAAAAGATATAAAAATAAATTTTAGCAATGATTTCTAATTGATGTCAGCTTTCTTTACTAAACTAGTGGAAGCTAAGTCTATTTGAAACGTCCCCAAATAAGAAAGTGTACTCTGTATTTGACAACAGAATCGGAGGGTGTAAGAAAAGGACACAACACAAAATGCTGCTTACTTCGATAAAGTAGCTGGTAAAAGTCATTGCTTGCTTGCTAACTGCAAAGCTGAAGATTCGAAAGCTGCGTAAGACAGGAATGCTTACGAATATAAAAGCCTGCGCTGGCGAACTTGTATAAACTACTTCAGGTTACAAGGTTTGTCGTAAAAATAAATCATAGATTTTAAGAACAATGGAAGATACATTGTCATCGATACAAAGCTCATTCGCCAAAAAAAAAAAAAAAAAAAAAAAAAAAGATTCAAGCAAGCATAGAGAGTGATTAAAATGTGTCTTATATAACTAGATAGTGCAGTAATGACTTTTTATTATTTTCCCCTTACTCCTTAACAGGCTTTCGATGTTCCCTTCAAATCCTAGAATTTTCTCTTGGAACCACCGAAACTCTTGGGATTTCTCGCACCGCAGAGTTTCCCGGTATACTAGTTGAGTCTCTAGTAGGATGATATTTTCCAAGAGCGTCAGGATATATTGAAAGGATACCTTCAGTATGTGTTGCCAAAAATAAAGTAGAAACAAGGTTTGTTAGAAAATCAACACCAAACCAACAAAATATTAGCAAACCCTCATACTGCTTGGACAGTTTCCTAATTCATTTCTAAGCGAATAATTTCAGTGATGAGACTGTAACAAAGATTCCGATGCAGAGATTTAGAACAATCTCATTAAAGTAGGGAACAGCAGATATTACGGATATGATCTAAATGAGGTTATTACCAGTCGCCGGGAAAATATGAACACTTACGAGTATAAAAATGTCTTTGGAAGAAGAAGAAACAATGAAGCCAAGCTAGTGACAAGAGTTGCACCAACTTATGGAGGAAGACAAATGTTTTTCTTTCTATAGCCGAATGATAAATGGACTTTTCGTCTCTTCTACTCACATTTATTTCATCTGCGATAAAGTTGTATACTTGGTTAATATATAGAATACTGTGAAACTTTTTTTATTTGGTAAACGACTTTCGTCATTTGCTGAGAAACCACCACCCTGCTTACGAAGGCCGAAAAGTATTGAAAATGTTCTACGTATGTACAGTAAGGTTCCCGGGTTTATCTCATGGTACCGTTGGTGGGGTAATCCCCTAGTCCACCTGCGGTGATTAATGTATTATAAGTTTACAATCTTTCCTGATTGTCGGTCCCAAAAAACTTTTCAATACATATCCATCTCTTATGATAATTTTATGGCAGTACTCAATGTGGAATCCGTTCAGTTCAGTTAAATGACGTTGTAATTTCAAATAAAGCTTAAAGCTTAACAAGTATAACTGCATTTAACGGGAATGGTGATATACGACTGCTAGTGTTGGGCAGGGGGAGGGGGGGAGACAGAGCCCACAGATGCATGTATGAGATCACAATAATGAGAAAAATGTAATGAAGGAAAATCAACAGCAAAATCCATCACAGGATGGCAATGATAGCATCTAACACCAGTATTTTTCTATGCATTTTAACTTTCTCAGAAACTTTTTCTGATAGCAAGATAAATATGATATTTTATTCATTTTCACAATTTACATAGATCACAACTCTTGCTCCTTAGCCACCTGTCTTGTAATCTGCGTGCTTCAAGTCAGCAGTGCTGGTGAAATCGATAAATCTCATTGCTATTCGGTACAGATGGGAGTGACCCAGCATGTGGTTGTAATCCAATTTGCTAATACTGTTAGCAAAAATAGTGTCTCCAACAGACTATCGTATGTAGATTTGCGAAGAGAAAGCCCTAGGAGGGATAAAGATAGGATCAATGACGTTGGTAGTATGCGTAATTGTTTTACCGATCTTTGTCTGTCAGCGAATATAAATTAATTACAGACAAGAAGTTTGCAAATCTAGGGGAGTGGGGGAATAAAATAATATTTAAAGCCTTGAAATTATGACTTTCCCAACATCACCGTTCTCCGTTGTCATTCCCTCAGTCTACTTTCATGCAATCTCGGAAATGATACACCAATTTACTCTATCGCATTACACCAGGAGCCATTTGCACTTTAAACAACGTCTTAATGATGGTAGAATTTGATTTTTCCATAACTGATGAAGCATATCAGCAGTGGAGCAAATATCATCTTGTACACTAATTATCACTTTGAATTTTCAGATAATTATTTTCTCTTTAGCGACGCTTACTGTCGAGAACGATCGTTTTCATTTCCTGATGAATGCTCTATTTGAAAAACAGTAATTATTAATGGACAAGATTACTTCGGTGTTTTATCTCGATTGATAAATATATCTCATTAGTGAGAGGTAATTCTAAAATTTTCGCCAATGCAATAGTTTGTTTTATTTTGTCGTTCTTTGATTTCTTTTCGCATCTTCTGACTAGCATTATTGTGTTTAAACTCCATTAAAGAAAAATTATAATATAACATAAGAAGTTATTCAAAGTGAGATAAGACACACACACACACACACACACATTAATTATGTAATGAAGTTATTACGTGCACGCACGCGTAATTATAATTACTTCATTACATAATTACTTAAAGCATTGCTTTGGTAGCTCAGCTAATAAAAGCTAGTGCTTATTTACCTCAAAGCTTTGGGTTCGAATCTTACACAAGGCTTAGGTATTTGTAAAAGTCTTCTATGCAAGACCATATATAGCTCTTAGAATCTAATAAGGCTTCTTTAAAAAAAATGTTTCTTTAAAGTTTCTTTAAAAAAAATGCAAAAGAAATTAAGAACAAAATCCAGGGTCTTCTACCACCCTAGATTTCTTGATAAGTGCAAAGCCTATAGTGAATGAGAACAGTATCTAAATATTAGGAAAAAGACATTTAAAACTGGTGGAATCCAATCTGTCAGAAGCATGGGGGGCATAGTTTCAAGTAAACTGCAGTTTGCACCATCCATACACAAAATTAAAGGTTAGAGAACTGAAAATATAAGGCTTGCCTTGGTGTTTTATTATCACCTAAGCTTATTACTACGGAAGACTATCAGTTCAAATCCCACATAAAGCGAATGTTTGTAAAATCATGCACTGAACAAGTTTATATAATCTTCCATCTATTATACTTGTATTTTATCCGAACAAGTTTATATTATCTTATATTGTATAAAATTATTATACTTGTATTTTATTTTTAAGGCAATATATTCATATAAAATTCATTAAATTTTTTTATTAAAAGATGTCGAAATCCAAGTCTTATAGTACCTGCTTACCACTAGTGTATTACCAAAAAATACACATATCAATGAGATGTTTGGGCTTGTATATTTGCAAAAATATTTTTAAGTTGGTTTCAGAGATAAATTTGCAATAAACAGTCAAGATGAAAATGCAGTATCGTATTTCTACTGTTTTTTTTTTTTTAATATAAAGTTTGTCCCCAAATGTATGCCGATCATGCAACAGAAATTAGGAGTAAAACAAGAGTAACAAACAGCAACCAACTGCAACACTGTTCAACACTGGAGTGTTAAAATACAATTTGTTAGCACTCTGTTTGTATCATTACAAACAATTTGTAGCATTACACCAGGAGCCAGTTGCACTTTAAACAACGTCTTAATGATGGTAGAATTTGATTTTTTCATAACCGATGAAGCATATCAACAGTGGAGCAAATATCATCTTGTACACTAATTATCACTTTGAATTTTCAGATAATTCTATAAATGTACATTAAACACTGAACATTTTGAGCATTTTAATGGCAATCAAAAAAACATTATGTAACTTAATCTCTAATACAATAGAATTGCTCAAAGTAATTTAGTACTGTGGATAGGTAGGAAATTTATAAACTGTAGATTGTATTTTGCAAAATATATGAATGGAAACCTCCCTTCCGAAGGAGAGTAGCAGACAAAAAAAAAGGAAAACTGCGTGTGATTAGAGTTGAACTGTGAATGGAGTGGCTGGTCTCTGCACGCGTGCCTTAACAGATTCAGAGGAAAGTGGGGAGAATACCTTCTAATGAAAAAGTCACAATGAAAATAAATGTAGAAGATGTATGCAACAGAAAGTGGATATCTCTGAGAGAGGGGGGGGAGATGATTCATTAATCGACAGCACTATTCATAGGAGCACCATGATATGTGAACAGTATTTTTATGATTGGATAGATTTTCGATTATAATGAAAAGAAAAGAAAATATAAAAGAGAAAAGCAACTTTTTTCATACCATCAATACATTTTAATAAATAACACAGTTGAGAAATTTTAATATGCTGCATATTCCAAATAATATAAGTAAAGAAAGAAAATAAAGAACTCCTGTACATGTGCAAGTAACTTAATAAGCAACTAAGAATTGGATACTCTGCAAAAACAAATTGATTTTCGAATGACCCCTTGATTTATTATTATTGTGAAATCTGAAAGATTGCAAATGCGTTACTTTGTAATAAGTTTTAGCACATTTCACTGTTTCGAAATTCATTCTTAACTAAAATCAACAGTGTGTTTAATTTTATCTTTATTTGCATGCTTATCTTAAAAACAGATATGCTTATTTTATTTTGCAAGTTCTGGATTCAAATCCAAGTCCCACAAGCTGAATTACAGCTGAATTAAATCGTATAAAAATGAAATCTGGTCATAATATATATATATATATATATATATATATATATATATTGCAATATGTATATTGCTGTATAAATATTTATGTTTGATGTTGCATCGAGATTAAGAAATTAAACCTCATTGATATCATCTCAGTTTACTGTTTTAGTATTACATATTGAATCCAAAATTAGCTTGTCTTCCTTTTTGTAGATTGAAAGGATACGCTGTTTAAGACTCCAATAACCTTTTCATTCGCTATTTTCTCTTTCGAAAGCCGCATCAATTCAAACCAACTGCTATGAAATATCTGTCGATGGACTGAGAATTTTAAACACTCCACAAGTGTAACTTTCAAACTGAAATAGAAGAATATCGTGCCTGTCTTCTTTAATTACTACCAACTGCACTTGAAAGGTTTGAGTTTTCTTCAGAAGACAGTTATAATCAAATTTGCGAGATTATCTGTCAAGGAAAGAGTATAAACAGCTTCTCTAAAACCTAAAAAACACTGTCTATTTGTTATTTGTTACACATAACGTGCTTCGTTTCGTTTTTTTCCTTAAGGATTAATATTTTGTAGTGAATTGCAACGAACTACACCATATACATCACACTAAAATAATGTAAAACATCTCATTATAAAAAAATCTCGGAACAATAACAATAAAAAAGATCTCGTGCATCTCATTTCTGTACCTTTGAAAGGCTGTTGATCAACGTTATGATCTTATAAAAATAAAATAAATCATATATAAAATAAAAGTAAAACCCTCTTAGACTTGACCGTGCGCATTCAAGGTTCAGTGATATAAACGAACAAGTCCCCTTCTAGCAAACATTACTTACTGAAAGAAAAAAATAAAGTATAAATGTATAAAACGCTAAAATAACATTTCACTGCGGTATATGAATCTTACGCTCGCAGTAGAGAGAAATTTCAGTAGCTTGACGTGACATACACGACGTCACATAAGTACCTCAGCGACCTACAAAATAACTTTACTTGTAATGTAAAGACAATTTCTCTCTCTCTCTCTCTCTCTCTCTCACACACACACATTTTTAATTTTATTTAATTTCTTGGAAATAAGTCACATTTGTCCTGAGATATGAGTCAGGAATTTTAATTTCTCTGTAGCGAGTGTTTTAATTGTTTAAAGCACGCAAATAATGTTCCAATGGCTGCAGCTTAGAGACCATTTACCTAGTCAGTTGACATCCTGCAATTCTACGGCCAGAAATAACGCAGGTTTGCTACTATGCTGGGTAACTGTACATAATAGATGATGAAGCTACCGCTACAAATTGAGACACAGGTATATATATATATATATATATATATATATATATATTGTGTGTGTGTGTGTGTGTGTGTGTGTGTGTGTGTGTGTGTGTGTGTGTGTGTGTGTGTGTGTGTGTGTGTGTGTGTGTGTGTGTGTGTGTTTTGGGGACAAGAAACTACAGAAGTGTAGAATAATAAGACTGGACTGCAAAAATTACATGAAGTATTACTTTTAGGTTTTATATATTGATCTATACGCCTGCTCATTATAATCTTCCATAATCAGAAAATGATACATTTCGAGAAAAAATATCTGTTAAGTATATTATTTAAGAGGCTGAAGCAACACTCAGAAAAGTACGCAACAAAGTCAGATGTTTTTATTTTTATTTTATTTTTTATCACTCAAAAATGTAAGTGTTGCGAATGGCGTTAAGTATAAATGCAGTATAAACAGAGAACCAGTGACCCGCTACTCATTCGCAGCAACTTTTACTGGATTTTTGTTGAAAAAAAAACACTCAAAATCAACTGTAAAATACTGCATTGAATAACCTTTTTATGATTATTTCATCTAGTATTTCTAGTATCTAATCGAATATAGTACTCCACTACTTAAATACTGGAAAAGATAATTTTAAGAACTCAACAGTCTAATATTTAATTTCCTCTATGGGACAAAGATCACCTGTGGCATTTACCAAAAGTACGAAACCAACAAAAAGCTATGTTTATTACGTGGATGGAATTATATATAGATAGATTTTTATTAAGAAGGTCAAGCACCTTTTGTCTACTTGTATATGAGATATATATCTTCTGCATTACTTCTCAACTTTGGTATCTTTCCCGGGTCTGGCTCCCATTGAAGAGACCTCAATAAAGGTCGAAACCGGTCTGGGTAGTTGCTCTTCCCATTATACATTGCATTATATACGCCTGAAAGAGGATGTGCTTTGCATTATGGGATACATACTAAGGCAAGTGATATGAAGTCATTAGTCTCTATATACAAATAGCTCAGACGTAAATATATTTCACGCGCATAACTTTGTTTTGCTTACTTGGAATTTATATATATATATATATATATTTTTTTTTAAGATATCATTTAGAATTTAGATGAAGTATAAAACAATCGAAAGAGCTGATAGAAATCTGTTGACTGATGCGATATGTAACTATGCCAGCAATATTTTACTTTCAATTCCCTCCTTTATAACTCTTTCCATCATACAGGTCCAATCACATGGAAAAATTTCAGGGGTAAATGAAACACAATAATGTATGATTTTTTTTTAAAATTTTTTTTTTTGCCTAGGAACGTTTTGATGACCCCAGCACAAGAAATAATTCTGTCAGTAAAAGTGAAGGATTCAAATACACGAGTTTTCTTAGTTAGGCCTTACTTTCCATACTATACTCTGTTTACTTCAATAGTCTGGAAGACTACGCTATACTAACAGCAAATGACGTGTAGCAACACGAAATCTAATAACGAGTTTTCGGTAATATTACTTTAGAACTATTCCCCTGTGGTTTAGAATGTTTCGGAACTAAGTAGCCTCATTTCATCATCCTGATTAAATGAGAAAAGTACAAATGAGTTTCATGCAGATTAAATATAAAGCCAACAGTAATTTGAAAGAAGAAATTGCTCGAGAATCATTTATCACTAGGTGATAACTGATGACATCGCTATTAAATGACAGAGGAAATGACATGAAAAGAAAATGCCTAGTCATAATATAAATGCATATTCACCTTACTAAAAAAATTCTAATCAGGCGAAAGTACATTTCAAATAGTGTAAATGCATTCCACACAGAGTCTATACGCACTCTTTGGACAAAAAAAAACAGTGAATTGGAGAAATTCACCGAGATAATGCCATTATTAAATTATAATTGAAGTCTTATAAAAGATTACCTAAAAATTACATAACCATCAACTACATTTGTTGGGGTGTCAAAATGAAGGTATTAGCCAAAACTAACTGACATACTAGCCGAAACGAGGAAAAAGAAAAAACCAAAATGCTAATTCCTGCCGAAAAACTAAAGCTGTGCGAATGGGAATGCTATTAGCAGTAATCACTGAAGAATTTACTATCTGGCGTAAGTATTCCATCTCCTACTAAACAGTATGAGACTTTTATAAACAGAGGACTATATAGTGACCGTATACCAATTTGTAAAGCGCTTATTTAAAAGGCACCAAGGAGAGGAAAAACTAAGACAGGAAACCTTAGATCTTATGAAGAAAAGAGATTTGAATGACACCAATAAAATAGAATACGGAAATTTGTAAAACTATACGTAAAAGGATGAAACATGAACTTAGATCGTATAATACTAGGAAAATTAAAGAAACAATAGAAAACAATAGTAATATGAAGGTCCTAAGACGAACATTATCAGTTGGAACAAAGGAAATAACTGCTGTAAGAGGAAAAAAATGGTGAACTGATAAAAAATAGAGATGCAATAATCAAAAGAATTCAGAAATTTTATACTGAACTCTATGAAGACAAAGACCGGGACATCCAAGAATCATCTATGGATTACTCAAGTGAGGAAGAACATGATGCCTCTTAGATCTTACAAGGTGAAGTGGAAATGGCACTGCGGGAAATGAAGAATGGAAAGACCCCAGGAGAAGATGGAATTATGGTAGACGTCTTAAAACTGGGAGGAAGCCCTGTCACCAAACAGTTGAGTAAACTCTTCAATAAATGCCTAAAACAGAGAAAAATTCCGAAAAATTGGAACAATTCACTTCTAATATTAATTTTTAAAAAGGGCAATAAGGAAGAAATTAAAAACTACAGACCTATAAGCCTACTCCCCACCATATATAAAGTTTTCGCAAAATTATAAATAATAGAATAAAATCTAAACTAGAGGGAATGCAATCCTGTGAACAAGCTGAATTTAGAAAGAAATTACAATACTTTGGACCATATTCACGCATTAAGACAGCTCATTGAAAAATCAATTGAATACAATAAACCCTTATGTCTAGCCTATATAGGCTATGAAAAAGCATTTGATTCAGTTAAAACATCTGCAACACTAAAAGCACTTGAAACCCAGGGAACTGAGAAACCATATATTGAAACACTAAAACATATTTACAATAATGCAACTTCTGTAATTAAATTATATAAAAACAGTGAAAAGTTCCCAATACAAAAAGGCATCCGGCAAGGCGACATCATATCTCCCAAATTATTTACAGCTGCACTAGAGGAAGTCTTTAGAAGGCTTGATTGGGAAACAAAAGGAATAAATATAAATGGAGAAAGGCTGCATCATCTGAAATTTGCAGATGATATTGTCCTGATAGCAGATAATCTTGAAGATCTGGAAGAAAGGCTAAATCAGCTAAACGAAGCCTCCAGAGAAACTGGATTAAAAATAAATAGAGAAAAAACAAAAATAATAATGAATAAATACATAAACCATAGAACTATCAAAGTTGAAAACCATGAAATAGAACAAGTTACTTCATATGTATATTTGGGCCAATTGTTATCCTTTGAGGAGTGCCAAAAAAAGAGATTGAACGAAGAATTCACCTTGGATGGATGGCTTATGGGAAAATGAGAGACATATTCAGAAGTGACATCCCTATGAGTCTAAAAATGAAAGCTTTCGACCAGTGCATACTTCCTGTCCTAACATATAGAGGAGAAACATGGACTTTAACAGAAGCCCTAAACAAAAAGCTGGGAACAACACAACATCGCATGGAAAGAAGTATGCTAAAAATAACATTAAGAGATAGGATGACAAATATCTGGATAAGATCTCAAACAGGTGTCCTGGATATTGTAAAGTACATTAAACAGGCTAAGTGGAGATGGGCTGGCCATATTGCCAGATGCAGTGACGGGAGATGGACTAGAAAAACAACAGCGTGTAGACCAATGGACGGAGCAAGACAAAGAGGAAGACCGAAAAGAAGGTGGAGAGATTAAGTGGAACAAATTGCAGGAGTGAGATGGATGGGAGAAGCAGAAAACCGAGTGATCTGGAAAATCATGGGGGAGACCTTCGTCCAGCAGTGGACAGAACCTGAAGGTTGAAGAAGAAGAAGAATACCGATTTGTAAAGCACTTGCTCAAATTCAATTGACAAGAGCGCCTTCGGTAGCACAAAGGAGAAAACTACTTGAGATATTATGGCCAATGACGAAAGATTATTATTCGAATAAATGGAAAACCACAACGAAAAGCCTGAATCCTAAAATCTCATAGCAGAAACTACAATGTGAGGATTGATGTATACAACATTACACTAAAGCCACGATGTGATCGTATTTATTGCGCTTGTCAATAACGTGAGTTATCTAGGCGGTTCATCTGTTCATCTGTTTTTACGGTAAAAAACTGAACTATCCCCGTATGAAACTGGCTAACTCATCTTGATTTATTCTCCTCCCCTTAGGCTGCCTGTTGATCGAGTGGATCGAGCTGTTGATCACAGCTCTCAGAAGCTGTGAGCTCGAACTCGAATCTTTGTGAATAGCTATTAATGAGTAATACCTTTTTAAGTGGCGAAGACAATCATTGCCTGGTGTGAGACCTCTACCCTACCTATTAGAAGCCTGAAGCGACTGAAAAAAAAAAAAAAGGTTTCCTGTTTAATCTTCACAACAAGGTTCCAAATCTAATCATAAGTTAATCTACGTTGTGCTGTAGATTTCCAAGTTAAAGGCATAAGTATCATAAAAATTGGTTCTATAACTGACTTGGATTTTTCCAACCAAATGGCACGTGCCATGATGAGGATTATAGTGGAGGAATAACAAATAAAAAAATATTTCAGACATATGCGCAGGAGAAATGGCCTATAGAATTCAAGGAAAAATACTGGCTTTCAAGGAAAGCCAGTATTGGGCTTTTTCTTTAAAACTGGGTGAAAATGTTGTTTAATCACGTGAGCCAACTTTGTTAACTACATTGTTCTAAGAGCAAGACTGATTTTCAACACACCATGGCCACCAGGATATCCATAATTTAAATCTACTATCCAGCACACCCAACTTCAAGTTTTCTCGAAGTTCTGTGTGCTGGAGAGTGCTTATGATACATCGGTGATGCTCGTTCCCTTTAAGTTCTCCCTTGAATAGCATTCGAGGTGGACTATTAAGATTTCGTTTGGATGATCTGAATGGTCTCGGTGACTTAATGGAATGATTTTCTGCAACACTTACGGAAGACAATGTTTTTTTTTTTTTTTAATTTATTATCGTTTCTTACGGTGAGTTACAATGGCAGTCTATAACGAGGTGATGTTCATAATGTAGAAAATTATCTTAATGTAGCAAGCCAGTGAAAAGTCAATAATACGACAACGGGAGAAGAGTAACGATTGAAATCAGTACGCTAAGTTTTTTGGCGCCATTGGCAACTGCCACAATGCTCTAACGTTCCAACGCTGCTTATTGAAATAATGAATAATAAAAGAGAAAAAAAACATAGTTTCATCATTCAGATTGTTGTTGTTGTTGTATATACGTCTATTAAACCCTTTCATATTTAAGGAAAAAAACCACAGTAAAAAGTCCTTACAACACAAATAGTATGAATAATTGCCAAAGCATCAATAGAGAGTATTTTTACTGACTTTAGTCATTTAATATTTTAAATCCAAGATAAACCACTATTTAACGAGATACACTATTCACTTCATCTTGTATTTGCTGGGCAGAAAATCTTTACAACGTGATGTGACTACCGTTTTTACGGAATTATTTTTTATTTACATTACTCTCATGTTACCAGTACGAAATGGCAGTGAAGTTTAATATGCTCATATTATTACCCAATTATAATAGCCATTCAGTGTAAGCAAGAAAATGTTTCATCTAGTGGAACATACAGGATAATAGAGATTGAAGAGCAGGTAGAAACAATCGTATTAGCGAGTAGAATCCAATTTTTATCTTTTTTCTTTTTCTTTTTTTTTTTTAATGCAAATCCTACTATTGCCAAAGAAAGAACGACGGTTATATTAGACAGCATGTGATAAGAAGACTTGAAAATGCAAGACAATTTGCAAAACCTTAATCCAATATCCACAATATCATGACAACGTGCGGTCATAACTTTTATCGCCACCGATAACAACTGGAAGTGAGTAAAGACGCTTGCACTGAAAATGCCTAATTCAGTTACTAAAATTAAAATAACAATCCCAAGACAAAAGTATTGTGACATAAAAGATAGGAACAGAATCCATAGTTTATACTGTCAAGATTACCTCTTCTTTAAAACTGCTGAATATACTATTATAATAAGTAAGTGAGCGAATGATTATCACAACGTTAAAATTTTTATTGTAAACATCTGCAAAACACTTAAATTAACTATGTTATTTAGTGAACTTTCTCGCTCTTGGAAAAACGACTTAGATGAATGATTTTATTCTTTATACTATGAGTTAATGGTTAGGTAACCCGAGAACCCTGCTCTACAGAGCACATCATATTAACCAAATCACTTAGGTTATATGCTAATCTTCGATCCTAGCAAGACTTGGTAACAGAATTTTTACATTGCTATAAACAGTTGACTAGCTTGGTAAGCCATCCTTTCACATTTGGACTCTCATTCCATAGCAGTTATAAGACGATACTTTGCTTAATACTCATATCTTTTGGTCTTCTGTTAAGGGTATTTTAGTGCCATGCTAGAGAAAGGAATTCGAATATAATTGCAATACTATTTATTGTCCATTCAGTCAACGTGTACGTTCCAAGTAATCTATGCAAGCATGCTTTCATCTATATTTTATTATTTTATATATTTACCTATTAGACCTCAAAGAGAATGTAGTCACGTGCCACATCTTGTATGTCTTCTGTACTTGTACGGAGCAATTCGTCATCACTTTTTTTTTATTTATTTATTTAACGCAGGAAGCAATGAATAAAATAGAATGGCGGGGAGACCTATAAACAAGAATCCCGTTCATAGCAATAGCTCTCAGTTACTATAGTAACGGGAAATCACTCTGTACGGTAAATAAATGTAGAGTAAGTGATGAAACGAACGTTTCGCTGTAACATTGACACGACCGGTTACCGCCTGCAGCAGACATGGGCTTATTTAACATCTAGGTTGTAGGTCGTTCTTCAACTGCCACCCTATTTGTATGATCGAAATCATTCTGTAGTCCTCACCATTCCCTCAGCTTATTAATTTTACGTTCCTATTGTCCAGTAGTCTGAAAGAGCTTTTCGCACTTCGAATGATGGAAAACTTGAAAGGAATGACGTAGTAAAATTCCAGTTTATCATCTTCCTCAAAGAATATTTGCCATATAAGCGTCAACGAGAAAGTTATTTGCTGCGGAGAGATAGAACTATTTTTACATTACTTTTTTATTATTGTCAGTTTTCTGTATTATTTCATGCGCAAAAGGAAAATAAAAAAAAAGTCAGCAATTTAAATACGTATGAAAAGCAGTCGTTATACCATTCACAACTAGCACGTACTGATATAAAAAGTCTCGTCAGTAATCCTAAATCTATTCCTTGGAGTTTCTGTTGACGTTCTCAAAACTCATTTCAGATAGACTAGAAAGGCGTTAAAAATTCTGAAAGTATAGATCAGAAGAAACTTGGAACTTTTCTTGACATGAAATTTCTTGAGTTTTATATCAATAAACAACTTCGGTGAAGAAATCTAAGAATTGTAATTACAGGAGACAAACTCTAAGAGGTCAGAGAGAGAGAGAGAGAGAGAGAGAGAGAGAGAGAGGAAACAACAACAACGAAAAGTTCAAGTAGAGACAATATCAGTTACGTAAGCTTGATGAAATAAGTATATGGATTTGAACTAGCAGAGACGTCTAGACGCCGCTATTAATCAATCTTAACGTTTGGCGGAAATGTTATAGCTTAATAAAGCAAAGTACAACAAAATTTTATTTAACCCAAGGCCGAAGCAACTAAGGCTATGGGAAATTATGTCTATTAATTGAATGTTCTCCTGCTGTTTGCCCTCGTTTTCCGAGATGAACCAGTTTTTTGGAGAAAAAAAGTCTGTCACTCAAGTATAGACTTGTTGACTCACCTCAGAAATGCTTAAAAAGGAATTTCATTTCATCTTAAAGTGAGTGTTCTGTCGTCCTGGAGAGGATTTGAACTCATGACAAATGTCTACCTAGGCACGGGTGACAAATTCACTGAAACCAAAGAGTAAACGCCACGAGTGAGCTACGGGGACACGTAAATTTAGGATAAGCTTATTTAAACAGACGTCAATCATTAATAATGAATTATGCGCCGATAACGGTCCAAGACATCCTTGGATTTCGTAACCATGATTCCAGGATAAAGTGATTAGCCCTATGCCTATAAGTATACTTTGTATGTAAATTGCTTGAGTTCTCCTGGTCTGTTTGCAGGATGAAAAACCCTACCACCAGTTGAAAAGCACTGATATAGTTCTTCGCGTCCTAAACAGGATTCGAACCCAGGTCTTTCCAAGAAAAACGCATCATCTAAACCAGGGGTCGGCAACCTTTTTGGACTGAAGAGTCATTTTTAAAATTATATCTGTTAAAAAACATTTTAGGGAGCCGCACGCAGTGATGAGCAACCAATGGTCCGCGGGTTGCATGCGGCCTTCTCAGGTTTGTTGTGTGGTCCATGGTGTTCGTTTTGTACGGCAGAATTAGTATATTTTAATTAAAAATCTATTTTATGAATGTTGATTTTTACATGTGGATTTATTTTTGCAGGTTAAAAAAATTAAAATATACCTAAATAATGGAAAATAAATTAATACTTTCTTATCAAAGAAAAAGAAAATATTCTTTATGCGGATCGAACCGAGTATTTGATTTATTATTTAATTGCTCATCACTGCTTTAAATTTAGAAACTACATTGAAAAATATTATAATTAAATTATTTATTCAGTTGTTGTTGTTGTTGTTGTTGTTGTTGTTGTTTTTACAGTAACACGTTATCATACTTGTAAAACACAGGGGTGGCATGTCACACGAAATTATATGATATTTTTAAATAGTAAATAATAAAACAAAGATTTGCTCCTCCTTACAAAAACATATGTATAAAATCCAATAACATACCTATTAATTTAATTTTTTTTTTAATTTAAAATATCTTCTTAGTGCGACTTTTGCTGTTGAACTTCTTGGGATGGTTTCTCAATATGCGGCGAATACGCCGTAATTTTCGTTTTCAAACATGACGAAAGACTCATGTTGTTTAGTTGGTTTCTCAACTTACTTTTAATAAAATTCATATTAGAAAATATTTGCTCACAGAAATATGTCGATCTGAAAATCGATAGAAGTCCAAATGCGTGTGTTTGAAATCACCGAATGAAAGTGGCCGGTAAACAATTCCATGTGTCAAATACAATCTGATCTTGTTTTTTAAGATCTTCTATTTCATACCATTTGTGTTGTATTGCAAGGGTAGATTTTTGTCTTTCCAACTCCTCCAGGTCAGCTTTAAGATTTCTAAATTTTGAATTCCACAAATCCTGGGTTTTCAGGTCCTCTAACTCAAGCTGAAATGCAGCCTCATCAATTCCAGCAAAAGGTGAAAAATTTAATTCGGCAGGATTAATTTCAAGTGGTCGCAATAAAAACGACATAGTTGCCTTGTTCTTTCTAAATTCCTCAAATCTCCCATTAACTGCAGATCGCATATTTACCACAATTTCTTTGAAAAAGGTTAAATTTATGGAATTATTATCAGCTTGTTCTTGTTGATATTTCTTCAACGTAGGAAAATGTAATAATGTGCCTTTCTCTAAGTCTTTCGCAAACAAATATAATTTTTGTTCAAACGACATCACTTCTTCTAAAAGCAAAACTGCTGTATTTCTCTTTCCCTGTAGTTTCTTATTGAGTGCGTTTAAATGGGAAGTCACATCCACCATAAAATAGAATTTTTGTAAAATGTAAATAGAATGTAAAGAAGGATTATCGCGTATGATTTCAAAGAGTTCAAACATGAAAGTATTAAATTTTTTAGCATCGCATGTACTATTTTCAATTGTAAAATATCCTTGACTTAATGTAAAATGTCCTTAATTTATTGCAAATGCTAAATTTAGGGTGTTTAGTTTCTAATTTAATAAATAACATTCATTTTGCATTATTCAAAAATAGATTGTTTAATAACGAAAAGAGCCGCAATTATTCATTCAAAGAGCAGCAGGTTGCCGACCCCTGGTCTAAACCAAATCAGCTGCGGAGGCTCCAAATTTAATTACTACGAAACGTGCTCATTTCAATGAAATCTTTCGAGCTTTTCTAATGCCACACGTTTTGAGAAACACTATAAAGCATTTACTGCTACTAGAATGTAATTTACACAGAATCTGAAATACTATTCATCTCACGTGCGTATCTAGCTGCTAATGCACGCAGTTACAATTGTCTTCAAAACTGTATAATCGTTTTCGTAATGGAAAGATGAAGTCTACCGCTACACCTACCATTTTGTTTTTCCTTTCATATAAGACGTCTTTCTTAAGTTAAACTTACCAAATTTCACACAATCCTATGTAAGCTTTTTTCCACACATTCAAAACGTGTTATATACTCCAGCTCTTCTGTTCTTTCATCTTTTGAAGGATGCAATGTCACTGTAAATTTCTTAATAAAATTTCTAACCAGACATGATTTACTTCTTCTCTTTACTTTATACTGTTCTGTTTCAACATGGTGCCAATTTAACTGAAATGGAATTGATATATAGGAGTATAATTGCTTTTCTGGGAGAAACTCTGAGGAAATGGTCGAAAAAATTCGCATTTCATCTGACCGTAAACAATAATGGATTTTGGGACAATGTATGTGCCGCAATCATTAGTAATCGTTGGCAATAAAGACATGGGCTACATGCGCTCATTTTTGTCTAACATCGGAACAAAACCCGCATGTGAAACAACATGGCAGACTGAACGTTTAAGGTAGAAGAATGTAGAATGACGATTTAAGTTCAAATGATTACTTGAACAGCAAATGTCCCTTTTTTGCAGTTAACAGCTGTAATTAAAAACTACGTTTAGTAACAGTCCTGCTTTTTCATGTTTCAATATTATGTTTAGAACTTTAAATGCGTTATTTTTAATATCACACATCATTTGAAATTTTCTTTTAGGATCTTTGTTTTAGTAGAACTCATGTTCACATCACAACATTAATATAACATGCCACAGTCACTATTTTGGAATTTGTTATTTTATATGGTAGTACTGTAAATCAAAGAGCATTCACCCATATTGCGGATGCTATTAAATTTTTTTGTGTGTGTGTGTGTGTTTTTCGCCTCACTTTCCCATAACAAGTTGCGCCATCTGCCGAAAAATTTTGAAATCATTACATCAGCGTGGTTTATTGCATCCCATTATATAATCTTAAGAATGTAGAGCAACATTATAATTTCCATAAGCATTCTTTCTCCTCAGCTTAACGAGCATTAATAATCGCTTTAATAATTTACATATCTTTTATTAAGATATACAACAGTAATTGGTAAGTATTCACCAGCAAAAAACTGATGAACACTTACAGTTCTTTGGCAAACGCCCTTAATACAGCATATTACATATAACTAACATATCCAAAAATTGGTTATTTGCAGAACTTTCTGGAAATTTTCCATCGAATGCTATTTTTGTGGTCTTTTTAAATAGTAGCAGTGATATGTCCAATATTCTTCCTGAAATTCATATCATTCTAAATACTGCGAATGATTCTCATTTTAAAGATAATAACTAACGGCTTCCACACTGAGAAATCTTCCATGTACAGTAATACTATATTCCACATCTACTCAGAAAAAGTTTCAGCAAAATTGTCAAAAAGTAAATCAAAATAAATGTAATCTTCAATTCAGGAAAATTTAATCTTCATGGAAATCATATATAGGCATGATTGTGATCATATACAGCCATTCAAACTTCGAATTCTCATGATTTTCCCTCTCTTAAAGCCTTGCCATTTGTTTTATTTATTGATTCATTTAGTATTATTTTTATCAGGGCTCGACAAATTAAGGAAAATCCTACTCGCCACACAAAAATGTACTCGACCAAGCTCTCCTTTTTTTTAAATGATATATCTCAATAAGTCAGCAGGAGTTCATTAAACAGATCAGTAATGCTAGATCTGTGATTTTTAAAGTTAAAAAGATTTTCTTTAAAAGGTTACTGTTTATTAAATAAAAAAATTATTTTTGTTCAGTCTACTTCTATTCGCCAACTGACAAAATCTACTGTACTCTCCACTGGTGAGTGTATTTGTCGAGCCCTGATTATTATTATTATTATTATTATTATTATTATTATTATTATTATTATTATATCTCTAGTAATATACATACGAGGATTGTTCAATAAGTCCGTGCAAAAAATGAAGAAAACATAATTTTTTTGGGACAAACATTTTTTTATTTTTCAACATAGTCTCCTTTGAAATCTATACAGTTAGTCCAACGATGCTCGAGTTTTTGATCCCGTCCATATAGTATGATTTGTCCAACTCTTCAAAATAGGCAGTTGTTTCGGCAATCACTCACCTCATCGTTTGATGAAAATCTCTTTCCTGCCATCCATCGTTTTCATGTTTGGAAACAGATAGTAGTCTGAGGGAGCCAAATCTGGAGAGTAGGGGGAATGCGAAAGGACTTCGCAGCGTAAATCGAACAATTTTGCACAGTTCGCGTTGACGCTTTTCATCCAGTGTGAACAAACGTGGCATCCATCTTGCGGATAGTTTTCTCATATTATTATTATTATTATGTAACACCTCCAGTGAGTCCAAGGACTCATCGAGGGAAATGTTCATGTAAAATATTATGTATTATTTGAGATGCCGACAGCCTTAGTAATTTCACGCACCTTCACTCTTCCATCATCCATCACCATGTCATGGATTTTTTCAATAATTTCTGGAGTAGTGACCTCAACAGGGAGTCCAGAATGTTGTGCTCATATGGCCACTTCGAAAGTTACTAAACCACTTATAAACCATTCTAATTGAAGGTGCAGACTCACCATAATGTTTATCAAGCTTAGCTTTGGTTTCCTGAGCCGTCTTGCCTTTCAAAAAGTAATGTTTAATCACTACACGAAATTCTTTCTCATCCATTTTTTGGAAATCACGGCACTTGATCGATTCAAATGAACGTCAGACAGAGAGTAATAAATCTATCTGACCGACCTTAGTGTGTGTGTGATCCTCCAACAGTTGCCAGCAACTAAAAATAACCTCGATACGTACTGGTGGTGCCATCTCTTAAACTTTGCACGGACTTATCGAACAGCCCTCGTATTCCGGTCACTGAATTAGAAACTTTTATTTAATACCGTGTTGGATCTTAAGCATGCGACTGCCAATACCAATCCTCTTCAATTCTTTACTCATGGTTCGGTGAGATATGGGTGGGGAACAGTCTACATTAATTGCTTCGGTCAATTGCTGCACACAGGAAGTTCTGTTTGTCCGTGCAAGCCTTCTCAGACGACAGCGATCTCGTTTCTGACAGACTGTCTTAAGACTACAGTTACGCCTCTTAGACAAGCAATGTGGATTATTTTTCCACTTATTGAACACTCGCGATTTCATTTGATTTTTATGGCGCAAAGACATCAAAGCTCATAGTGCACCAGGACACAGGTTACAGCAGTACACATAGTAAACGGTTAGTAGGGAAATCACAAATATCCATGCCTTTGGCGAGATTCAAACCTCCAGCATCTTGGCTGGAGAGCTGATAACCACACGGCCAACCAGGTCGGCAACACCCGGAATGTCTCACCTTTTGAGAAACCAGTCAACTTTGCTGTTTTCAAAATCGTGGTTCCAGCCAGACGGGCAGCCACAATAATCCCTTTATACTCCGGAAGATCCTTTGTTTTGTCCATTGTGATCAACAACTATTGACGATTACTGACCAGGAGGATTCTTCAATAGTTGCCTAGAACACGTGGTGAAGCAAGTATTGTGCATATACACTGCAAGTGACGTTTACGTACATCTGCATGAAGTTTGTAATTCAGTGGATGGTATATGTGTAATAGATAGCTTCTGCAGACTTTCTCATGGAGCGTTCTCCCCCTATTACTTAATATTATTTTTATTAAGTAGTAGAGATTATAAAAGAGATTACTGCATTTATTATAGTAGCGTAGCTTGATCAAATAAAATGTACAGCTCAGCTTTGTATTAGTGTCAGCTGGAATGTCAAGTGAAAAAAAAAAAGCAAAAATCTATTATTCAATAGGACATCAAAACTTAAATCAATATTATCCTGAAAACTATTAATCTGGGACAGAAAGTTGGCTAATTTGACATTACTTTTTTTTTCAGACATATCTTTGGCCTGACCCTTGCCGATCATGTGACACAAAGTCATGGCTTCTCTACGCAATGTGCCTACCGGTCCTCGCCGACTTAGCAAACGGAAGAGGAAGTTCAAAGACTTCCACCCTGGACTGAGAATAACTAAAGGGACCACGGGCCGGAACTCGCCCTCTCGTGTGACGTTATGGCCTTTTGAACTAAGTGACGCTAAGAGAACCGAGAATCTCTTACCTGCTGGAGTGCCCTTCACCCTTTACATCCTTCCATAGTGATCATGTGTCAGATGGAGAAGAGGGAGACGTTCGGTTCCGATCCGTTCTTGGATGTTGATCAGGAAGCATGGGCGACAGCAACGGCTGAGGCCATTCGAAACATCGAGGAGCGGTGTTCCGCTGGCGAGTTCTTAACTTCGACCTCTCCGACCTTGACAGCGTCAGAGCTATCTTGTCGGAACAGCACGTGGGACATCCAGAGACCGATTAGGAAAATTAGACCCAAGTCTGATTCGTGTGTGGAGCCTCAGAACGGACATCTCCATCCATCACGACGGGCAGCCTCTGAAAGATTGGATTCCCCGAACCAAACTCCATCCCGGCCATCTTCAGTAACCTTCAAATCAGACTACCCTGACGAAGGCAGTCCTGTTCCAACATTCGACGCAAAATTGGAAGATATTCGGTACATAGATGACAGCGCAAGGAGTTCCCTCTCGACGAGTATGACTGAACACCCTGCATCCTCACCCCCACCTTCAGCATGCCCTTCCATTCCCGAAGAACAAGTCTCGGAGCCAAAGAAACAACCTACCTTCCATTTTCAGTGGCCGGCCGATGAAACCGATTCACACCATCCAGTCCAATGGCAGGTGACGGAGCATAAGGACAACCAGGCAGAGCAATTTTTACAGCTGAAAGTTTCGGACACAGATACTGCTATTGTTAGTCCTTATCCATCGGACTCATCGAAAGAAATCGGATGTACTACAGACCCGTCTACGGAGTCAGAGTTGCTTGCTTATAACACTAACATCGATATGGATAACCAGAGTGTTTATTCCTTGACAATGGAGGAGGATTTCAGGTAAATAAGATTTTTAAGTTTTAATAATGTCATAATGTCTTTATGGTTCTTTACTGAATGAAACTAGCAGACACATGAAACACAGACTATATAAATATCCAGGCAGTACGGGTGCCACTTATAAATTAAATAATATGGGATTTTATCATTTAATTGATATTACATGTCTAAAGTTTCCACTTTTGACTGGATAATCAGAATTACATGGAGGAAATTTTCAGTATGCTAATTTTAAGTAGATGAAGACTTGAATACTGTTATTCAATGAGAACGCATCAAGCTAAGCTGGATTTATATTTTAAGTTAAACAGAGTTGATAAGTAGAAAACAGCGTTTTAAATTCATATCTCTATTTTATAAATATCAAATAAACCAAACAAAATACGGGGCTCAAATAGCTCAAATCCTGCTTCAGCAGAGGTGTGAGTTATTGCTATTAAGTGGCAAATGAATTTCACTGTTGACATGAGCCAATCACCTTCCATACTGTAGGTCACAACTAGTTTAATATTTCATGTTTACACTCTAAAACAGGGTTCCTCTATAATCTAACTCTTATTCATCGACAGTATTGATGTGCTGAAGATTTAAAACATTCTGAGGTCGGGGAATGTCATTATAAACGGTTGTATACCGAGGACTATCAGATGACCTATATATCTGCTGTAATTCAAAAGCACTTCCTTACGACTGGCGTATATTGTCTTTAATTATAGCAGTATTTGAGAGTTTCATTTCAGATCTGTCCCTCTATCCAGCTACTAGTCAAGCATGATCAAGTAATGAATAGAAACAAATTCTATAAAGTTTCAGTACTAAAAACAGCGCCCAGCTGCACCCATATTTTCTCTGTATACCTGATTGCAACCATACTATTAACCATTTCAATCTACCTATCGTATCTAACTAAATAATAACTAAAACTGTAACGAAAATATGCGAACAAAATTGTTATCTCCAAAAAAACAAAAATCAGCGATATTATTTTTTTTAAGCTTATAGCATATTCTTGCCATACTGATGGTTGATAGGAGCTTGAGAAATATGTCATCAACAATTTCTCAATGGAATCAACGAATACGATTAGAAATGTAATATATTCATAATTGTTTCCTAGCTATGAGTGCATCATACTCTCGAGCGTAGATGTTTATGGGATTTCTTCGATTTGAACGATAATAGCTTAGATAAAATAATATTCGTATATTTCGGAATACTTTTTAGGAGAGAATACAATCAACTCTATCCACTTATTCCAACCAGAGCGTTGTGTCCGTCTGTTGCACTCAAGCATTTATTGATGATTTCCTCTAAAATATCTGACATACTCTGTTAGATTTATTAATACTGCCTTCTTTTATTTTTTAATCTTTTTAGTGAATCATTTCAATGAGGTTTCTTTGGATTATCTATGAAAGCATGCTATAATCCATGCGAAGGCATTCTATAGACAAATATGACGAGAGATCCGATATATTTATTGTCCATTTCGATAACACTGTACCATTGCGACTGTCCATCACTGTAGCTTACGTCATAAGGAACTGTCAAAAAATCCAAAAAAAAAATGCTTCTAATCGATTTATGACGACATTACCAGACTGGATGGCTAACAGCATGTCTACAAAACCTTGTAAATTCAGTTAAAATTATTAACTTAACTTCTAGAACTGAGATAACAATAAAGCAACACATGGATGCGAGAGAAAGAGAGAGAAGCACAGGTCATCCTGTTTCTTTCTTAACTGATTCACTGAAGTGTGATATTGGTGTACCTTACTCAGTTCTTATTTATATTGTTATTCGACACTTATAATTTCAACTTCATAATTCTTTGTAAAACTGCACATTTCATTACGTTCTCTATGTAGCAACTTCCTCTCAAATTTTAACGGTAGATAATAAGCAATTCATACATAATGATATCTATTAGGAAAAACACTAAAAGAAACCTCAAGCATTGTGTGTGTGTGTGTGTGTGTGTGTGTGTGTGTGTGTGTGTGTGTGTGTGTGTGTGTGTGTGTGTGTGTGTGTGTGTGTGTGTGTGTGTGTGTGTGTGTGTGTGTGAGAGAGAGAGAGAGAGAGAGAGAGAGAGAGAGAGAGAGAGAGAGAGAGAGAGAGAGAGAGAGAGATGGAAGACAAAAAAATTACTAGATGTTTACAGGTAGAATGCTGATAAACAAAATAGGTCATGAATGGTCGATAAATGCCTTGCGATGTTGGCGTTATTTGTCACTGATGAATGCAGTCATAGTAATTTCCTATTCTAGTCAATCAGATGTGCCATAATAAAGACAAGAAGAAAGCTGTATAGTATGTACGTGTGTAACATTAGGTGACCCTGTTGATACACTTAGCAGATAACCTGAAGAATTATGTCACCGCAAACGTGTGGTAGTTTGCTGCCAACTCATACTGAGAGTACCGGCATTCGAAGCTGCTCCATTGCCAAGTTATCGACCACTGATGACCTAGTTAAGGCTTCAGCGTCTTCAAAGTGTAAACAACTTACTTGCTCCTTCAAGTCGATTTTCTTCTCTCATTTTTTTCAGGCGGAAGAAATTCATACAAGTTGGGAAAATAAATAGGTTCAAATCGGAGGTTTCTATTCTTTATCCTGTTGATATGGATACTGCCATTGAGAATGCTCCTATGTTTTCTCTCAGTCTAATTTTCAGCATCCTTAATGGCACGCGGAATGACTTCCCTCCGGTGGTGATTTAACAGCCAAAAATAATGCCTTCGCAAAGTTATTTGAAAGCAGTTTGATAATTTTATAATTATAGGTTTCATTATTTTTTTAAATTCATTTTATCCTGGATAAACTTTGAACCACTCAGAAAAAACGGTGTTGTACAAAGCTCAAGGATATCATGATAATTTCAAAATAATCAACCTTTCTAATAAAAATTTGCATATCCACTTCTGAAAAGAGAAATAAATGAATATCATATACTTGGGTATCTCTGTTTGAGGTTTTTTTTTTTGTGAAATGGCGCATTTGTAACTTTTCACTCGTAGCAAAACTGAGCAAACTGCTTATTATTAAGGTGCTGATGATAAATGAACCTTTGCATTTTTCTTATATATGTACTCACGCCAACTGCACAGATCCCGCGATGACCAAGATGAATTTCTTTAGCAATCCACCATATATTGCGAATATGATCGACGTATGTTTGTATATCGCGTGACACTAAACTGTGAAACATGCGGAAAAGAGACATGATTGATTGTTGTAAGTTATGAGAAGCGCAATATAAACTATCTCATTTCTCGCTCTCCGCAGTTCATACCCCCCCCCTCTCTCTCTCTCTCCTAAGAGACATTAAGCTAAAGATAAAAAATCAGTCATATCTGCTGGACCAAACTGAAAATAAGACAGCACTTCTTGAAACATACAAACACTTGTTTCTAAACCAGCACAAAATGAACGAATGTTAAGTTTATATTTTCATAATACAATTTTGTACGAAATCTACACATATTTTATTAACGTGACTATACATACGTCTTTATTTAACACCTGTCGTAAACACACAAATGTTTAATATATTTCCTAAATAACTTCTGAATTACACTGTTAGTAGTTCCCTACACGACACTCCCAAGCGCGGTCATTTTACACGTTCTAAAAATAGAGCTACATTTATTTTTAATTTGGTTACACTATACGGTTTACATTTATTATTTAATTGTGGCATTTTTCATTAATCTGGAAATGCAAACATTACCTTGTGATACTTGCATTGGTGATGTTTCCATTGTGAAATATACTTATACTTCTGTTAAAGATACCAAGCAATTTTATAAGCGCTAGGTTTTTTAATCCTTTTTCCCAAGTAAGCAAACAGACAAGTAAGTCAAGTTTGCGGCTGCACGTAGTGCAAATCGTGGTAAAGGTGGAGCAAGCTCTGATCACTTTCCTTGGAATTTTCCCCTAATGCAAAGCACATTTCCTTGCGGAAATGTATGATGCTATGCATTAAGGTAATGGTCACTACCCCGATTTCGACCTTTATTGAGGTTTCGTCAGTGGGAGCCAGACCTAAAAAATGCCAAGTGTGAAGTGATACAGAGCTTATAAATATTTTACCTAAACAAGTTGCCATAAGGAGCTTTGACCTCATTAAATAAAAATCTCAGGATGAGAGTAATGTGTAGAAAGTTTTTTACCTTGAGTATATATTTTTATTTTTATTTAATAGAGATGTTTATTTTTAGGTAAAATATTTATGAGTTCTGTATTACTTCACCCTTGGCATTTTTTAGGTCTGGCTCCCACTGACAAGACCTCAATAAAGGTCGAAACCGGTATGGGTAGTGACCATTACCTTAATGCATAGCATCATACATTTCCGCAAGGAAATGTGCTTTGCATTAGGGGAAAATTCTAAGGAAAGTGATCAGATCTTGCTCCACCTTTACCACGAGTTGCACTACGTGCAGCCGCAAACTTGACTTACTTGTCTGTTTGCTTACTTGGGAAAAAGGATTAAAAAACCTAGCTTATAAAAGTGCTTGGTATCTTTAACATAATATATACCCAAGGTAAAAAACTTTCTACATACTTATACTTCGTTTGAAATATACTTCAATTTAATTGCTTGTATTTATACTGACAGTTCGCAAGATATAATAATAGCCTTCAATACTTCAATCAAAGCACAGAAATACAAATTATTATGTTTTAATGCTTTCTCTCTAAAGTCCAACCCCCTCCTCCACGTCGTGGAGGGTAGAAGCAGCATAAAGTCGAGGATTGCTTTGTAAGGTGAAGCACAGTGGGGACAGTGTGCTTCGAGCTGATACGGTAGCCGTGAAGGCTTACAGAGAACCTTGAAAAATGGCTGACTAAAGGGGCTCTGGCGAAGATGTGGACTGCAATGACATCTGCTGTTCCATCATTGGTGGAAGAATTCATATATCAACGGCAATGTGAAAGAACTGGCAGGCGGAAGAATCTGAATATAGATCAACGGCTGGCAGAGTGAGCCAAAAAGGAAATATTTTACGGCACTTGAAGAAGAAGGCTTTCTCTAGGAAACACACACACACACACACTCTTTTTTCTTTCTTTCTTTCATTATTTTTTTTTGAAATTAAGTTTTAATTAATTAAAAGTAATTAGCGAAGCTTTGTAATCAAGATAAGAATATGCATTATATTATTCTCTCGTCCTCGAGTTGGGCTGTTTATTTCCAAACTGTCACATTACCAAACAGATATAGGAAAGTTGGTCACCGTATCAAAACATGCTTTAGATCTCCTCTCTAACCCATATTACAATTACATAATCAATTCAGGTTCTGAATGGGGGAATTGTTAAGCGTAGTGAGTGTACGAACCGCGCTCCATTATCACTGCGACCTCTGTTCTTCATCCACGTTTAATAAACAGCACTACGTGACGACAGGGACACTCGGTCAGAACAATAACATTATCTTGTTTCGCTAAGCACGCTAGCCTAAACCAATAGAACGGAGCTGCACATGTTACAAATACCATGCATCTTTTACCCGTAATACGTTATATTGCAATAACGAAGCACAAGCCACAGCTGGAACGTTATTGAATTCATTACCTACAAGACAACATGGTCAAATAGGACTTCGTAGCAACACCAAGTTCAAAGGACTATGTAGGTCATACTCCCTCCAAGGGATGAAGTTTAGTTTTATAAAGATGATAAAAACTCAAATTTATATATTAAATAACGCCTATAAAATAAGTCATTTTTAGAATTTTTCAGTTTTATTGATCATATGGAATAACAATTCTTTCATGAAAAAACAATGTATAACTTTTTTTTTTTTTTCTAAATTTGAGATTTTCGATCCGTACTCTTGAGGTATTTTCTGCACATCATTTTGTATGGAAAACTGAGAAAAATATTATAATATTTAAAATAGCTTTCTCGCAAAAAGAAGACCGTGTGTGTGTGTGTGTGTGTGTGTGTGTGTGTGTGTGTGTGTGTGTGTGTGTGTGTGTGTGTGTGTGTGTGTGTGTGTGTGTGTGTGTGTGTGTGTGTGTGTGTGTGTGTGTGTGTGAATCAGCAAAGTGACTTTAATAATTTATTCTCCCCCAAATTTGTTAATGTTACATTGACATCAGATTGTTTTTGAAATATAGTTTTTTTGTTATAGCTATATTGACAACAAAACCACATGCCCTGATGAGGAGGAGCTAGGTGAATTTCAATAATATTTTAACCGATGCATTCTATAGTTAACAGATAAATTTCAGGCAATGCATCCGTACAACGCCAGCATTTATCATCAATGTGTAATGTGATGCACAGAAAAATAACTAATAAACAGAATTCTCAAGAGCAAGTTCTGTGATCATCTAGTAGCTCAAATATTTCAAAAACGGTATAAAAGAAGCATCCATAAGAAGATACCAATCACAGTAAACAAATATTAGAGCTTATAAACTTCAACCGCACAACATATCATTTTCTCATGCTTGTCATATTTGAACAATTATAACCTGCAAAGTAATTTCTAAACTTTTTTAAGCCTTCAGGCTGGTCCATTAACTTACGAATGAACTACAGAGTACATCATTTCCATATTATCTGCACAATCTTCGGTATAATTAAAATACAGTAATTTCTAAAATAATTATTTTTTATGTCACCGATACTCACAAAAAGTGTGCAATATCTGGCAGTGAGTTTGAAGCCATCCGGTATGAGGTGGAGGTTATCAAGATAAAATACGGGACTAGCGAACAAATTAATCCTAGTAAGCCGAATTTTCGTTGTTTTTAGTTTTTGGTTTGGTGTTTGTTTCATTTCACAATTATTTTGGTTTTAGTTTACTATTTTCTCATTTTAGTTCGCTATTTTGGTTGAGTGCTGCATGTTTTAACTGTCTCTACGATGTTTATTAATAGTGTTATGAGTTTTAATACTGTAAACAAGTTGACAATTCGTAGTGTGTTTTATTCATTTTGTATAAAATGGATACATCTCCAAGAAAGCGATCAAAAATATGTACTCTTTCTCAGCACATATCCATGACTCAAAGACAAACTGCCAATGAGTGGGGTGCTGGTTTGGGTACTGTTAATGCGATTTGAAAGAGGTTTAGGGAGACAGGTAAATTTTCTCCTGGCAGAAAAGGAAAATATGAACGAAAAAAGGAAAACTACTCAAGATCGTTCACTAGTTAGGATAAGTAAAATGAATCCAAGATTGTCTAGTGTAGACTTAAATAGACATTTGGCAGCCAGTGGGATTAATGTTCTGACATGACAGTTCGTCGAAGATTGTTGGAAGCAGGGAGGACTGCCCACAGATCAAAAAGAAAAGAAACATATGTTGATTAAGGTTGTGTAGAAAAAGAGGTTCTACTGCGCAAAAGTGTACAAAAATTGGACTGTTGAGAAGTGGGTAATCTTCTCAGATGAGAGCCATTTCTTTGTCCAAGGAGAGATTGTGTACCCTATATTAGCAAATCAGCGGCTGAGAAGACTTCTCCCACCCACCATCAAGTTCCTAAACACCCAACTAAAAAATATGTTCTTCGTTGTTTTACACATGACGGTCCAGGATCACTTGTGCCTGATGAGGGTATGATGAAAAGTGACCAATACATAAAATATCGAAGAAAAGAGTGGTCCCACAGTTCCAGAAAGACAAAGAACTCATCTGTCAACAGGATCTCGCTCCATGCCACACTTCAAAAAGGGTGAAAGAGTTCCTAAAAAAAAACAACAACATTCAATTGCTTCAGTGGCCTGGTAACTCTCCTGACATTAATCCAAAAGATAATTTGTGGGTCGTGAAAAAGATACTTGGAAAATTAAATTGTGATACAAAAGATTACTTAATACAATCCATTATAAAAGTATGGTTTCGAGATGCAGAAATAAAAAAAATGTGTTCTACGTTGGTAGAGTTCAAGGTATTAATTTGCTTAGGTAGAGCCTAAGCAAATTAATAAACTTATTAGGAACAGAGAAGCACGTATAAATTATTAGGTAAAGCTGGAGATTAATTTTTGTACTTATTTTCTTGCGAAATTAAAACTTTACATTAAAATGTGAGTGTTCGAATTAATTTGTTCGCTACTGTACAAAGTGGGGTATTGTTACAGACCTAGTGGATCGTTTGTTGGTGACAAAGAATGCATCACCAAATAAAGATGATGGGGATGCGAAAAGAGTAATCATAATGTAGACTTTAATTAACCGAACATTGATTGGGTAGTAATCTCATGAGAATCACGAAACTGAATTTATTGTTGCGAGAGAACTTCCTCAAGTAGCATGTGACAGAAGGAACTTGAGGTCAAAGAGTGTTAGTTTTGATTATAGTGTGAGAGTGGATTTTATTTAAAGATTGACTGTCCTGCCGCCAGTGGGTGACAATGACCATGCGTAATTACTTGGAAAGTGGCTAAGTTTATGAATATTCCATTCAGAAAAGATTACGTGCTGAACTACACAGCAGGAAGTTATAAATAACTGAGGAGTATGGTGGATTCTGCGCTATGGTATCAGTTGTTGGATAGGAAAGATATCGACAGTGCATGGAGATGTTTAAAAATACTTAAATGATACCATATCAGAATGTGTCACTAGAGTTTGAAAATTATACAGGGTAGGATGAAATGGATATGTAATCTTATCAAACGAGATATTCGGTAAGAAAAGGGTCATGTGTAAGGATTATATGAGATCGGATTATAAAATATTAGCGTGGATAAGAGGATGGCTTACTGACAGATATCAAAAAGTGGTATGAGAGGGATGTGAGTCTGCAGGATTTAAATTAACCAGTAATGTACCATAAGGATCAGTCCTTAGTCCACTATTATTCAATCTGTACATTAATGACATTGGGAAGGATTTGACAGGCAACGTATGGCTATTTGCAGATGATGCAAAGACAAGTAGGGTAATCAGGAATGCAGCTTATATGCAGTACTTGCAGAATGATTTGAATAGGCTGGAATTGTGGGCATGGGAAAATGGCTATTAGTTCAATATGAGTAAATGTAAAGTTGTAAAGTCAATGTCCTGCTCTAGAGGCGATACACAGTAGTTTTAAACTTGTCGAGCCACTTTGAACCTCTAATAAAGATGATGAGGATATCACAGACATACCATAGTGAGAATCTGGAGTCTCTTGGTAGAAAACTGATGGTGCACTTCTCTCTGCCATTTTTGGGAAGGATTTGACATGTGACATACAGCTATTTTCTGATGATGATGCAAATAGGTAGGGTAATCAGGAGTACTGCTGATATCCAGTACTTACAGAATGATTTGAACAGGCCTGAATTGTGGGCATGTAAGAGTGGCTGTCAACGTTAATAAATATAAAGTTATGCACTTTGGTGTGATTAGATATCCAATGTTACATTATATTGGTGGGATTATGCTTGAAGAAACTGATGACGCCAGAGATCTTGGAATTTTAATAGATAGGAAGTTGAAGTTCAAGGGTCATACAGCAAAAATTGTACATATAACTCAGAGAATAATGGCAATGCTGAAACGAACCTTGACGTATAAAGATAAGATTCTGCCTCTTTACAAGGCCTTGATAAGACCTCACTTGCACTGTTGTTGCGCGCAGGTCTAGCCTCCTGGTTTCTGTTGATTCTGATATAGTGGAAAGAGTGTGCAAAGGAGATTGTTAAAAATGATATCAGGATTGTGGAATACTATTATGAAAATAGATTGAGAATTTGTAGACCGCAGACACTAGCCAACAGAAGAAAGAGGGGTGATATGATTGAGACTTACAAACTTCTGAAAGGGTTGTACAGAATTTCAGTAGATGGAATTTTTCATTTTATGGAGGGCGGGAAAAGGGCGCAAGGACATTCATGAAAGTTGAGAATGAATGCTGTCAAGAAGCAGATTAGGGCTAGATTTTTCTCATATAGTAGTGCATGATTGGAATGGATTGCCATTGGATGTTGTATATCAAGTAGTGTGAATGAATTCAAGAATAAGTATGACAGCTGGTGTGTGTAGCATGTGGCCTCCCTCGATGAGTCTTTTGACCCCAGAGGTTTCTCTTAATAATAATAATAATAATAATAATAATAATAATAATAATAATAATATGTAGCACATCTGAGTACCGTAGGCAAGCTAATGATAATCCAGTAATCCTGCTTTAGGAATCAAACGTGGTACTTTTTCAAGTTATTTCATGCCTCCCAGACGGCTCTATAACAGCACATCGTCAGTAATCTTCTTCCACATAAAGGTTTTCAGAAGCTTCTATGCCACAGTAGGATTTGAACTCAGAGTAGATAATAGAGATGCATTGCTGTACGCAAGGCCAGCCAAGTGAGCATAGATTATATTTAATTAAGCTCACCTCAATTGCAAGCAGTCTGTTCATGTTAGTATCCTATGCACGAATGATCATGATGATAAACAGCCTATTTTTCTACCCACTGCAGGGTGAAGGCCTCTCCCATTGAGGGAGGTTTGGATCTACTACTCCCATGGTGACCCAGTCCATATTGGGAGAGTGTATCTATACTTGAATGTATGAAGGGAGAATGAATGTATGAAGGTGGAAGCAATCACAAATATCCATGCCTGCACGGGATTCGAGCCCGCAGTCGCTTGGCTGGAGAGTGGATACGCTAACCACTCAGCCAGCCAGGCCGGCAATATTATTTCTTAAATTTAACCTTATTAAATAAAAATCTCAGGAGGAGATAAAAATGTAGAAAGTATTTTACATTATAAAACCAGGTTTAAAATAGCTTGGTATCTTTAACATTTATTATACCCAAGGTAAAATACTTTCTACATTTTTATCTCCTCCTGAGATTTTTATTTAATAAGGTTAAAACACCTTATGGTAACTTGTTCTGGTAAAATACTTATGAGCTCTGTATTACTAAAATCTTGGTATTTCTAGCCTGGCTTCCACTGACGAGGCATCAATAAAGGTCGAAATCGGTCTGGGTAGTGGCCCTTGCCTTTAATACAAAGCATCATACATCTCCTCCAGGAGATGTGCTTTGCATTATGGGTAAATATTAAGATTAATGATCAGAGCTTATTCTACTTTTACCATGAGTTGCCTTGGTCTTGCACTACGTGCAGGGTCAGCTAGACTTGCAACACTTGCAGGCGCAAACTTGACTTGTTTGTCTGTTTGCTTACTTGGAGTAAAACCAGGTTTAAAATAGCTTGGTATCTTTAACATATATATATGTATATATATACATATATATATACATATATATATATATATATATATATATATATATATATATATATATATATATATATATATATATATATATATATATATATATATATATATATATATATATGTGTGTGTGTGTGTGTGTGTGTGTGTGTGTGTGTGTATACACAGGTAAATCTATAACAAACCCGAGTTTTCGGAAGGAAGAAAAACCTTCCACCTTTGTATGAGATCAGCTAAACAAACTTTAGTTAAAAAGCACTTAAAAATTGTTCTTTCAACCTAGTTAGACGAATCCAGGTATTTTCGTTACTTGACTGGGCTACAATGCTCGGAGAGCGTGTGGCTGAAGTTAAATAAAATAATAAAAGACATCTAACATTCCTTTGTCATTTTTGAAAAGTTTACAAAAAGTTAGCATTTCTCTCTGTAAAGAATTAATTTATATCTCTGTGCCAATTACAAATCAATGAAAAAATTTTATTTGTATTTTTACTACCTTACTACACACTTCTGAAATGAGAGATTATATTTTTTTTTCCAGCTGTTGCATCTTAGCGATGTTTCTCAGGGCAATGAAATATTCTATTTATATTCGTCTATGCCGTGAGTAGTAATCCTTTTCAAAGTTGAGAAGGAATGCGACATGTTAGTATCGTATGCACGAATGATCATTCATCCCGTTTAGTGTCGCATGCACATTTCGGCATGAATATTTTAATTCCTTGATAAATTTTTAATCCATTGCTCAATATCATTACCAAATAGAGAGGACAGTCATTCTTGTAGGAAAACAAGCTGTACAATAACTAATTTATTAGAACATTTTTATTTTTATCCATAAACTGACTTCAGCTTATGGCCTCCATATCACGATGATATGGAACGGAAAGCTTCACCTGTCCGTTCCATATCATAAAGAAACAGGTCGATTGAGGATTGTGTGTGTGTGTGCGCGCGCGATTCAACTCAGTAACGAAAAACAGTGCGAAAGTGATTGAATTGTCATATGATAGTCGATGATAGATATTTATATACAAGAACCACAGAAACTGCTACCCTGCTGGAGTGTTTACGTAGCATTGGCTAGAATAAAAGGAGAATGCGCTAATAACCAGAAAATATTCTGCCACCAGCAGTCGTGTAATCAGAGTTAGGTTTCTCATAGCAGAGATCGATAGGAAATTAACTGTGGAATTGTGCAATATAACAGGTGAACCACATGCAGTCAAAAGGTTACTCAATACAACAATTATCGAAGAAGAATATCCCAAAATTCATTGCGTTGGACCAACACTGATATGGTATAATTTGCAAAAGAAATTGATGAGTTCGACTCCTATCAAACAAGGAGCTGTAGTAGGAAAACGAACCTCAACAGTAAACAGAGTTGGGAAAAAGGTATATTGGTCCGACTGGTTTCAGTTGTTCTACACTAATTAATGGCAGAGCTGAAGAATGGCGAAAACTGCATATTCTGTATGCCTATCATGGCAGGTGACGTCGAAATATCAAAGCATACCTAAACACTGCTGAAGTCAGGCCCATACCTTAATGGCTCACAGTTCATCAATCTGATAAGAGTTACTTCCATCAGGATAATGTGCCGTTTTAGTCATTTCTATTATAAGCTCTCAATCCAATGGAGCATTTATGAGATTAGGTGGATGTGTTGCAGTTCAATATAAGACAACTGTGAGTAACATAAACGAGCCACGATGCTCTTTGAGTGAAAAAAAAATGGTTACGAGTGATGTATGGGACGCGAAGCACCTTTATTAGGACTTTTTTATCTGAAAGTGAGTTAGCCAGTTTCGTAGTTTTCATCCCGAGTTTTAATCCCACAAATCAGGCAAACTGGCTAGAAGAACACATGCAGTTAACAAACATAACATAATACACTGACCCCATAGCCTTACTTGCTTGCTTCAGCTGTAGCTATAGTTCACAACAGCACACCATGGTGGAATATACACTGCTTAGAAAGAAAACAGACACCATAGTGTGAGGAACAAATGCCATGGTGTCCACCTTAATAAGATGTAAGATCTCCTTTCGCTGCGATGACTCTAACAATCCCACTGGACATACTGTATTTTCCACACGCGTACGATAGCGATCAATGGCAATTTGGGACTATTCTTCCTGTAGCATGCGCATGTAATGAGGTCCTGGACTGTTTTGGGGCGGACGTCCCTTGACCTCACCCGACGCTCCAGTTCAGTCTACAGAATGTTCAATATGGTTGAGATCAGAGCTCTGTGAATGTCAGTGAAGTGTGGTGACGTTCATGTCCACAAACCACACAGTTACAGCAGTGGCCTTATGACACGGTGTATTGTCTTGCTGAAAATGACAATGGTCAGTTCCATAGAAACATCACATAGTAAGAAGCACTGCATTGTCCAGAATGTTCAGATACCTCACCGAGTGGAATGTTCGTGGCACCACAATGCTCCGAGGCCAAATCAGAAAAAAAAAGACCATACCATCAAACCGCCGCCTCCAAATTTCATAGTTGGGGTTACTCTGGTAAAAGGCATTCACCGGACATCTGACACCCACCCACCAATCTGCCCGGTAGAGGGTGTAGCGTGATTCGTCGCTCCATAACGCAGCTTTTGAAGCTTCCATGTCTCACGTGACGTCTTACAGGCTCTTTACACCACTGAAAACGACGCTGCATGTTGGTTCGGGTAATATGGGGCTCGTATATTGTGGTCGTACCATGAAAACCTATGTTGTGAGCCTCGGTTCTGGATGTGTTTGTGCAGATTCGTGTTCTTTTTGATGGCCGGAACTCCGCATTCAACATGTCTGCGACGAATGGCGGTTTTTGCATATTATCCTTCGTAGCAACCTACGGTCACGTTTGATGAGTGTGGTCAGTCGTGCTCCATGGGTAGCACTTGCACAACACTCTCTGCGCTTCAATCTCAGTATGATATCACTGACTGTTGATCTGAGATGGCCCAATTTGTCAAACAATTTGCGGAACAAATAAGCCTGCAACATGACATCTTATCACAATGTGTCTTTCGAACTCCGTCAGTTCTCTTCTCGCAGTCATTTCAACTGGACACGGCTGCACTGAATTGGGAGTATCGTATTCCTCCAATTTATACTGGCTACAAACATGTGAGTCGTTACATTGTACGACACGATGCAACTTGCTCATGGGGATGTCCGCTTACTTCTTTGCAAGCAGTGTATACCCGACGAGTTGATATTCTTTTGAAGGGTGGAGATCTAATTGGTATTAGATAAATGCACCTAATAAACTGATCACTTATTGTATAAATCCAGTTGAAGATATTTTCAATGAATTCTATTACTACTTTCGTTTTTTAGTCATACCTTGACCAAGGTGAAGCACTCTTAATCATATTTCTCCAGATCTATATACAATTCCTTTTTAGTAATTTTATCATAAATAACGAAGTTTGTTAAGAAACTGGGACAAGTTCTTGCTTTTCAGTGCAATACGGAGATCCGTTTATAATTTAAGTATCAAATTATTCTACACGCCTGCTTTAACAACATTCCTTCTCCATTACTTTAGTGACGCTGATGTTTCATTCACGGGTTGGTAGGCATATTCCTATTTCTCCATTCGATCTTCGCTTATGGAATGGAATGGCATCGTTCCAGTCGACATGACCACCCCTCGCTTGCTTCATATAATATTAATATAGTGCCGTATATATATTTCAGTATCTACAGAAATTTTGAAACTTTATACGTTTCTAATCAACTTTGCTTTTTATTCAGGTTTTATTATTAAATCACTTAGCTCAATACTTGGCTTCATTTTTTGCTACCTCCGTTATGCCAATGATTACTGATGCAGTGAATGACATAATCTACTCTCCGTTATCTACTAAAGGATCGATATGAATTATGCGTTTTCTTTTTGTTGCTAAGTGTGCGTACAATTTCTTACTTCTTACATTAACATTTTTGGCCAAAATATCGGCATGCTGATTAATCAAATCTTGATATTCTTGATCCTTTTTATTAAGCATAAGGTATCCTTGCCAACGAGTTCTTATTCATCATGAAATGAACTCTATCCCAGCAGTTCCATTTCATGTTTTATCTAGTGTTTTTACACCCTTGTATTAATAAGATACAATCCTGATCAACGTTTCTTTGCTGCCACACTAAATAATTTGGTCTCTAAACCAAAATGTCTACTTTTCTTAATAAGGTGATTATAGCAATCAAGTTGACATAAATTTTCCTGTTGATATCAATTTATCATTCATCCTTTTGAACATTGCAATCAATCCAACACCTATCATATTCATAATCTACTACTCTGAACATCCCATCTTCCTTGCAATTTGCCAGTTTCTTTTATGTTTACGAGCGAATATGCAATCACAATTTTTTTCTTATTTTACAAATTACTACTAATTTTTACTCGCCTCATAATTTGCAGAATGGCAATTCCGCAAATATGCCGATCAGTTTGTCAACAACTGATGGTATCTCTCCTCTAAACAAAATTATTCTATTTGAATCTTAAGATCCAAATTGTTAAGTGTTCATGCTTCATTTTTAAATTTCTATCTTCTTTTGCATTTGACAATTAACATGTTCATTTGCATTTAACGTTTTCCTTAAGGTTTCTTGACAATCGGAAACTTTGTTGGGTGCAAGAGGGTGAAATTTCATGTTAGTAAAACCCCATCTGATTTGCTATTTGTTTGGGACTAATAGTTACTGGTATCTTCTCTATCCCCAATTGCACACTACTTATTATAATATTTACATAAGACAGTGTGTTTATATATATATATATCCTCTTTCTTTTCTTGTTTTTCTCTCTTTAAAGGACCTACTCCCCTCCCCCTCCCCTCCTCCTCCTCCAAAAAACGTTTATTTTCGGAGTCTTGAAAACGTTGATGAATGATTTTGGCCTTACTAAATTTTACTAATGGTGGTGGTGGTTTTTCCCTTTCAGTCGTTTCCGACCCTAGGTGACTTTGTAGGAATTGCCCACAAAGTGTTCTTGATGAGGTTTTTTACAGGGTAGTTCACAATTGCTTTCCCCATCCCAAACCCCCAATTCTATCCGGGCTCGGAACCAAATTTTACTAATACTATATGTAAAAAAAAACCTCATATTTACATGAACATTATCAAATTATTCGAAAATTGCGGATTGAACAGCAATGCCGAAATAGCATGAAATCAGTGCAATTATAAATGCATTATTAACATTTGAAGCACCAAGGCTATAACCCAGTGTATTAGGCTAGTTGCATGTGTTTTTCGACCAGTTTGTCTGTTGTAGAATGATAAATACATTTTCCGAAGGGGAGTCCTATCTCCTCTGTATGAGACCGGCTATTTCACTTTATTATTATTATTATTATTACGGGCAACTCCAAGGAGTCCATAGATTCATCAAGGGAGGCCCTAACATCATGTCAAGAACAGCTTTCAGTATGTATGTGTAACATTCACACAGTATCATACTTCGCCTTGAATTCATTTACAGTCATGGCACCCACAACAGACTCTGGCAGCTTATTCCACTCATTCACCACTCTCCAAGTAAAAAACCTAGCTCTAACACCCTTGCTAACCACACTCTTACCCAGCTTCTATGTATGACCCCCTAGTTCTCTCACCACCAGTCCTATTATCAAAAATATCTTCTGAATTAATCTTATAGAAATCCTTCAGTAATTTGAATGTCTCAATCATATCACCCCTTTTCCGCCTATCAACCAATTTCTGCAACCCACAAATCTTCAACCTGTTCTCATAAGGTTCATTCCATAGACCTGCTATCATCTTGGTCACTCGTCTCTGGATCCTCTCCACCTCCTCTCCATCAAGAAAAACCCTGGCGCCCATATCTGGGGACAGTAGTCTAGATAGGGTCTTATCAAGGTTCGATACAGAGGAACAATAACCTGTTTGTCTCTGCTTGTTAAGGTATTTTTCAGCAACCAAGTGATTTAGCCACTTTTACGATGTGCCCCCTAAACCTTAACTCTCTATCCACCAACACTACCAAATCCCAGGCCTCATCAATCTCCTGGAGTACAGTTCCCAATGTGATATACTGCTCCTAATCTTTTCACCCCAAAATGCACACCCTTACATTTTGCCACATTAAATTGACATCCATTCTCCTTAGCTCAGTCCTCCAAACTATCCAAATCATCCTGCAAAATTTTGACATCATGTGCATTCACTATTGCTCTACCCAACTTTGCATCATCAGCAAACAAATGAACAGTTCCTATCAGATCCTTTCCTATATCGTTAATGAACAAATTGAACAGTAGTGGTCCAAGAACAGAACCCCGCGGCACATCACTAGTCACAGGTCGTCTTCTGGAGTCTACTTCTGAATAAATCACTCTCTGATATCTCTCCATTAACCACCCTCCTATCCATCTCACCAACCCTATATACATCCCCACATGCTGCAGTTTACTGATTAGAATTCCATGTGGTATCCTGTCAAAGGCCTTAGCAAGGTCCAGTAGAATCACTGTAAACCCATTACCCTTATCCAGTTCAGCCGTCACTGTGTTATAAAACGTGAGAAAGTTACTGAGGCATGATCTACCCTTCACAAAAACATGCTGTCCCCCATACAGTATCCCATTTTCATCTACCCAATCCTGTATTTTCCTCTTGACTACTTTTCTCCAAGACCTTGGAGAAAATAGTCAAGATTCCTGGTTCCTGATATGCTGATCGGTCCGTAATTTACAACAGCAGTCTTGGAACCTCCTTTATGCAGTGGAACTATTTTCCCCTCTTTCCACCACCTTGGGACTCAACCAGACCCGAGACTCAAATTAAACAAAATGGTCAAGGGAACTGACAATTCTTTAGCCGCTTCACGTACAACACGAGCTGGTATACCATCCAATCCCACAGATGTATTGACATTGAGGTTTTGCAATAGACTACTCACCTCCACTTCATTCACCACAATTCCCGTATAATCTATTGGTTCTTTCATTCCTGCAATGTCATCACCTGGATGATATACTCTTGCAAAGTGCTCGCTCAGTAATTCCACTATATCAACTGATTCGGTTACCTCCCTACCATCGGCATTCTTTAAAATCATTCTGCCGTATACATTTTTTCTTTTACTTGCAACATATCGAAAAAACTGTTTGGGATTCTCTTTAGCCTGCATGGCTAATTTTCTTTCATAATCCACTTTTGCTTTTCTTACCACACTCATTATCCTTTTGGCCTGCTCTTTATACCGTTCATGTGCCTGCCGGTCACTTTTCTCCTTAAATTCCCTCCACAGTAGTTTCTTTTTTTGCAGCTCAAGCTTAATGGTGTTATTCATCCATTTAATCCCTACTTCATTTATTATTCGGATTCTAGGTATACAGTCAGCCATTGCTTCATGCAAACACTTCTTTACCACCTCCCATGCACAATCAATTTCTAGCCCTTGCAGTTGTACATGCCATGGCACTGAACCAATCAATCTACTAAGCTTGTCATACTTACCAGCTCGATAATTCCACATGTACCCTGTCTTAATTGTAAATTCCACAGCCAAATTCTCAGATGCAATTACTAGGTCAAGTACTCTCTGACCCCTTGTATTTTCCATTACATGCTGTCGCAGATAGTTATCCCTTAATAACCGCATAAAATCCAATTCCTTCCTCCCATGTGTCCTCTCCTCCTTCCAATCAATGTTACCATAGTTGAAATCTCCCATAATAATTACCCTCCTTCCACTCATTTCTTCTATTTGCTTATGCATACTATCTTCACCATCTATTCCATTACCTGGTCTATAGTAGTACCCAATTGTATATTTTGTTCTGCTAGTCTCAATCTCACACCAAATAGCCTCAAATGTGCTCTTTTCTCTATCCTGTAGTTCAACTTCTATTCTCCTTGGCTGCAGCTCATCAGCTATCATCAATAACACTCCTCCCCCCCCCCATTTTGTTCTCCCTGTCACTTCTGAACACACCATACCTCTCACATTCAATCCCACTTGCTATATCATCTTCTACTTCTGTCAGCCATGTTTTACTAATGCCAATACTCTGTGGCCTGGAAGTGCCAACCAAGGCCAAAAATTCTTCCTTCTTGTTCCTATTTCTTCTGGCATTAGTATACATGAATTGCAGAAGCCCATTTGTCCCATCCCTATTTTGATGCCTTATATTAAACTATCCCATTCTGATTTGTTGTCCTTCCTACTCGCTCGGGCATATTACACATATTCATACACTCGACTGTCTCCCTAAAGTCTGCATATCGACTCCCCCCCCCCCAATAACTCTAGTTTCCCTGATTCTGCACATCAACTTCATTCAACAACACCTTTTCAAGTCTCCGTACACCAAATTCATTCAAATGCAAACCATCCATCTTATATAAATCCTTCCGCCCATCGAACTCACTCCACACGTCCACAAATTCCACACCACTCCTCCTGTATAATCTGCGCTTAGAGTCATTAGCAATTATGGCCCTCCTATACTCTTCACTGTCATACCGCGAAACAGACTCACCATCCTAATTCTCTCACTCTTCTCTTTTGCTACCGCAAGTAATTCCTTCAAGTCCTCTCTCATAGCCATTTTGTCTCCTTTCAAATCATTCGTTCCTGCTACTACTATCAGAACTTTCGGAAGAAAAGTTCTTATAAAGTTTCCTCGTATCCTAAGTAGCATTCGAACTCAGTCTTGCGATATTATGGTACGAATGTTATTTTGCTCAAGTGGAATGAGTTAATTCTCATTGAATTCTTTATCGCCTTTTATGGAAATATGATCATTCTGACTGTGCCTTTTTGTAGGCCAAACTTAACAGATAAAAAAAGAACAAAATAATGCAATCTACATTTTAAGACCTTATTGAATGTGTAATTTTCCACTATTGTAGATTATTATGTTTGTTTATATATCTATAAATATCATTATTTTCATATAAAATAAATAATCTCTTCTTGTTTCTATATATATTTAGATACTACTTCCAGCATCCGTATGCGAGGCTGTTCGTTTCTTATTTTGTTATCTTCTGCAACTTCCTCATCTTTGCTGAAGATCCTGTATCCCATAGTCACACAGAGAGTGAGATTCCAGTAGTAGGGAATGTTTTCTCCTTTGTCGTCACCAAATACCCTCCACAGTGGGGCTGGTGTGTCCTAAAGGTGTCGTTGTGGCTGATCGCAATCCTTGGAGGACTCATCTTCGGCAAATACTTCATCCATCATTTTCTGCTTCGTAAGATTTTCTCACTGTCTCACCGTGTAGTGGCGCTCTGTGTCTTCATATCTCAGCGCGTGAGTCTGTTAAGTGGGCTGTTTTAAATGTTAGCATCTCATGTTTTCGTTTAAGAAAATCCTTGTACTGTCTCACCCATGATTATCTAACATGTCTCGTGAGCCTGTGGTGCAAATGGAAATAGAATGTGCGAAAGAGAATGTGGCAATTCTGTGTTAATAAGAGAGAAAGAAAGAAAAAGATACGCAATAGAAAAATGTGTCTCGTTTTGTAATATGCTGCTGGAGTTTCCATCCTGCAAACTGCTTCATATACGAAGCGTTATACATTTTTATAATTCGCATGTATCTTAGTGTAGCAGATGCAGAGCTGCTAGTTATAGAAACCAACTAATGATTAGTAAATAGTTCGCTAAATAGTTGGAATGTAAATTTCTTAATTGTGATGTTTTGCTTGTTTAGCTGATGACAGAGTGGAAACGTATGAATTTATTAGCATTATTAGTATTCTTGCTTATATAAAGTATTCTGTGTTCCTATTATATCCATAAATTTAAGAATTATGGAAATATATGAATTTTATAGGGCAGACCGTAGCTGACTGGAAACAAGATAAGTTCATACACAATGGTAATAACATAAATAACGAACCACAAAATTATCGAGAGGTACGATAGAATTACGTCAGCCGCGATCTATTCTATAAAAATAGATGTAATGAAGTTTCTTTTAATTTTTCTACTGGTACCATAAATTTTACCATTTTACACCATAAATTGATGTAATCAAAATTGTGTTATTATATATAATAACCATAGTTTATAATAACCATAAACAAACAGTCATGAAAGTCTTCGCTGGAATCAAAACCTATTAAAAGAAAGAATAATAAATATCTTTATTGTTATATCACTCAGAATACAACCTTTGCCACGAGCGCTACTTGGTACTTCCTTACTAAAAATGGCAAACTCTACCCAAGAGTCTATTATTAATATTTCTCATTAAAAGTTTTACTAGTTTGACAGCTCTTTCAAAATGTTGGTTCTAGTCAGAGATTGGGAAGAAACCCTCTGAGGATAAAAAATATTTGTTGTTGTTGTTATGTTCCATCGAGTCGTTTTCGACTCCTGGTGATTCTATCATACATTCTCCATTCAGATCTATCCCTGGACATATATTTCAGAATTTCCAAGTGCATTCCAGTTGCTTCTTTAACTCCATCCACCCATCAAATTCTTGGTCTTCCTCGTCTCCTGCTTCCATCAACTTTAGCAAGCATCATCATCTTAACCACACTGTCATTTGCTTGCATAATATGTCCGAAGTATGACAATTTTTGCTTGATGATCATAGCTTCGATGGAGAGATCTGGCTTTATTCTGTCTATCACTGATTTATTGGTTTGCTTTGTAGTTCATGGCATTCTTAGTAAGCGTCTCCAAACCCATAATTCGAATGCATCTATCTTCTTCTTTCACTCTTTCTCAGCGTCCAACTTTCACATCCATACAGTACCACAGAGAACACCACTGCTTTCACGATTCTGATTTTTGTTGCGAGGATAATATCTTTATCTTTAAAGATCTTGCTTAAATTTGGCATTGCTTTCTTTACGAGTAATAATCTTCTTCTAACCTCTTCAGTACAATAACCATCTTGATCAATTCGGGATCCTAGGAGCACAAAATTGTTAACTGCTTCCATTTTCTCTTTTCTCCCCATCTATTTCAAAATCATTAACTTCACATGTTGCCATAACTTTTTTTTTTAGGTTAAGTTTAAGACCATATTTAACACTTTCTTCTTTAACTTTCATAATAAGGTCCTCCAAATCTTCTTTGCATTCTGCTAGCAAGGTGGTATCATCTGCATACCTCAAATTATTAATATTTCTTCCACGAAGATAAGTTGGTGCATCTGTCATAGGCATCCATGAAATTGCAAGTTATTCTATCAAGTAGTTTGTTTTATACAGCTGTCTGAAGCAAAAGTGTTGTCTATATCCCTTGAAATGGATAAAATTCAGTATCGTGCGGTTATAAAATTATTTGTAAAAAAAGGTTTAACGTCAAAAGAAATTCATTCGAAGTTCATAAAAGTTTATGGGCACTCTTCTCTTTCGTTTTCGACAATTAAGAAATGGGCTGCCTAGTTTAAACGTGGCCGTACCAGCCTTGAAGATGATCCACGTGAAGGACGTCTCAAAAGTGTAACAACACCAGAAATCATTGATCAAGTGCACGATATGATATTGGATGACCGGCGAGTCAAAGTGCATGAAATTGCTGAGACTATACGCATTTTAAAAGAACGTGTAGGATATATTTTGCATGAAGAACTGCAAATGAAAAAGCTTTAAATAGCTCGTAAAAGTTGTTTTTCATAAGGATCGGTGAATAAAATCGCATTTCGAAGATTGCATTATTGTAAGCTGTCCGTCGCTTTTGAACTTTTTACGTTTCAAAGGCAAACACATTGTTTGCTGCTTGACTATGAAACAATAACAGAAATGCCCTGTTTGGAAAGAAGTCAACAGACAATCTTCCCCCAAGGGCAATGTGTATCGTGCCATGTAATGGATCATCTGTTTGTAGCCGGTATCAATTGGAGGAATATGATGCTCCCAAGTCAGTGCAACTGTGTCCAGGTGAAATGGCTGCGAGGAACAGACAGAGTTTGAAACAGGCGTTGTGATAGGATGCCATGTTGCAAGCCTATTTGTTTGGCAAATTGTTGACAAATTTTTGTCCTTGTGACCTGGGATGGCCCAATTTGTTGACAAATTTGGCCATCCTAGGTCAACAATTAATGATACCATACTGAGATGAAAGCGCAGAAAGTCAACTGCAAGTGCTACCCGCATTGGACGATCCACCACACTCACCGAACGTGACCATAGGGTGCTAAGAACGATAATGTGTAACACCGTCATTCTGCAGCAACACGTCGACTTTGCAAATGAAGTGCGTTAGCCAGTCTCATACGAGGTAGTAGCGTTTTGCTTTCCGGAAAATCGAATTTTTTCATCCCGCAAACAGCCACACCGGCAAGAAGAACACACGCATTCAACAAACATAATACACTGGCCTCACTTACTTAGTTTTTCGGCTGTAATTCAAAATAATTTAACTCAGATAAGAAGTTCCATCCATCAATTGAAAAGCAATTATCTTTTTGTTCATATACTTTACTGAGCCCTGGAATGACTAACATGTCTTGAATTGTTTATTTTTCACTTTTATAGTCTATAATTCTAAACTTGTAGCATATAAGTAAGCTCACCCAAGTAGAGTTTAGAGACTGAAGGATTAAGACGTTAGAGTTTTATGGTTCGAAGACAGCACTGATCAAAATTGTAAGTTATATATTTTATATCAAACTTAGTGTTCGAAAGATATAACAAAAACTTTTCTCATTTATGACAATAGAAAATTTGATAGAAAATTCACAATCTTTTGGCATGAAATCTCACTTTAGCAAATTTGGTACAGAATCTTAACACTATGACTAGTGAAAATAGTAAACCTCTATAGTTCTTGGAAATTAGTCTTACTATAACCACATATCACATTGTGAGAGAGAGAGAGAGAGAGAGAGAGAGAAATCACTATCGCATGACGTACTATTTATATGCGGGCTTCAAAGAAAATATAAGCCTAAGTGGTTAGATTATCAGGCATACCAAATAGTGTGTTCAATCATCGGGTGAGCTTTCAGAACACTACACTCTCAATGTGCTAAGAAACCAACTTCAAGAGATCTGTGAAACATTCCAGAGGCATTTTGTCCTAAGTAGACATGATGAATTCCTGCAGTTCCATCAAATTTGTTGGCGATTTTCTTGTCAAGGCAATATTGTTAAACCACATCAAAAAGATACTGGATTGAGTTCGATAACTGAGTAGTCTAATCCATTAATGTACAATTATTATCGTGCCCCTGTAACTATTTCTATGGCGGCCATTATATGCAAATCATCAGGAACAAATGATCATCTTGAATGGATCTATTGGTCAGAGAGAGAGAGAGAGAGGTGTTCGGGTAAATCATGTCATTCGGCTCTTGCTGTATCAATGGTTTAAGCAGTGCAAGTAAAGCATACACCAGACTGTCATTCCACTACCATGTTGTAACCAAGTATAATGGTCCCCAGCTTTATATTCTTGTCCCTTACCTTACCTCTTCCGCATGAAATAACAGAAAATCTTGTCTATAAATTATGTGAGCTAAAAACAGAGGATTTCGAAAGAAGTTTCGACGCGTCTATTTCAAAGAAAGCAATGCATCAAAACTTTATGAACAATACAGTTGCAGTTATGCCTTATGGAAAATGCATAATCTTTTAAAGTAACAGGAAATCTTTTAGAGTAACAGGAAATGCTCCTCACACACTTTGTAGAAGTGTGTCAGAAGCACAGACTGATGTTCAATGGGCAGAAGACTGTCTGATGAATCAAAATTCCCTAATCCATATAATAGCATGGCATTTGGAGAACAACTCAAGAGACCTTGTATTCTCCATGTATTTTCCGTACAATTCCCATTTCTGGGGGTACCTATAATAATCATGACAGTTTTTTTATTAGGAATAATAGAATGTATACTTTATCATCCCTAATAACAGACTGTCCTTTGAACAGTTGTTTGATCCCATACATATACCTGAGACGCTCCTTTTCGACTAAATACAGCTTATGATGACAATATCCAATAGGTGATATCAGTCTAAAGTTTTCAAAAATATTAGCTCTCTTGTTATTGACCTGCATCAATAACAAGACAACAACAACAATGCATGTTGTTGTTGTTGTTGTCTTGTTATTGATGCAGGACAAGACAACAAGACAACAACAACAATGCATGTCTGGAAAATACAATCTTTCGAATTCAAATTTATTGAACATAATGGATATTCTAAATTCAACCTCTCTCTCTCTCTGAGATATATTATTGAAAAGCTCCTCATAATTAACTGATGAACCGTGATTACTTCTTGTCTCTATGCTATGCGTACAAAAGCAGTTCTAAAGATGGTTGATTCATTTTCTTTAATTAATGCATTATACTTATCGAAATAATAGTTTTTTTGTTAGATTGGTGTTGATTTTGAAATACATGCAAAATAATTCCATTAATAATACTTTTGTTGTCACAGAAAAGAATACACGGAATACTGAGATAGAAGTAGAAGTAGGAAACAAAACACAAGATCAGGCCGAATCAGTAAGTCAAATGAATGCAGACGTTTGAGTACATCTTAAGATTTGAGACCTGAAATGGATAATCGACAAATAAATTAACATTATTCAACAATGTTTGCAAAATAAAAGACAGCAAGGATCAAATTATAGGAGAGAAAAATATTAAGAGGGTAGATCTATCAGGAAAAAAGTGCTTTAACACTTACACTAATACTCTAATCTCTTACACTGATTACGTTTTAAAAGATTTATCATTATCATTCAGTTCACACCAAGAACAAACTCTCATGTAAAACTAAATTACTTTAAACCACATAAAACTATACTGATTACTTGTTTAATGTTAAAAACCACATAAAAGATAAATAATAAATAGAACACAATATCTGATTACACTTCTTCAACAACTGCATAACAAGAGACAAAATACACGCACCAAGTTATCTCAGAATTAACAATGGACTCCATCCATATGGAAGAAGTTGTTTTTTTTTATCAATAAGGTTTATGCTCCCAAATAAACAAATATCCTCTTTATTTTAAAAAAGTTGCAATAAATAAATGAATAAGTGTGTGTGTGTGTGTGTGATAACACTCCTCATTGTAAATGCTTGTTTTCGAAGTACAGTTCCTAATTTTGGAGCTTATAAATAACTACTCGTTAGCTAGCTGAAGATCGAAATCACTTGTATTTTACTTATTTATAATATCTATATAAAAGCCTAAATCTAAAAACCTGTACAAAAACCAAAGCTGCAGTAATTATAGATGTTTTGCTATTATAATTATTTATTGAGTAGCATCTATGGGTATGGTACAATGTATCACACATGCACACACACAAACGCTCTCCTTTCTTGTGTCTCTTTATTTGTATCATCAAATAATGATAGTCTAGCTTTTTTATAGACACTTAAGTCACTCGCTGTCAAGTGCATTCTTCCTCGCAACTTTATGAAGGGTAAATATAATTCTTTAAAATGAAATAGCTCTGGTGTTATTAGCTTGACCAGGATGATACGAAAATTAAAAAAGAAAAACAGCAAAGAACCATATAAATAACAGTTAGTTTAAAAATTATGGATTAAATAAGCTGATGTGGACGGCACTGATCACTTAAATAAACACAGTGCATTTAATCCCTTCCATGTTCATAAATTGGCGCTTGACAAGCACATTTATATTATTTTTCACATTTTGAAAATATGCATGCTCACCGTTTACAGGCAAAGTGTAATTATAAATCGTAAGGGCGGAAGTAGAGAGGAGTGAAGTGTGTGTAAAAGTTACAAAATCATCAAATAATTAGGAATTGAGTAATCAAGTGACAAGCTTTCTTACATAACAGTCCTCCCTCCTCCCCCTTTTTTTTTTTTTTTGTTAACGTTAGCTAGAAGTTCATATCGGTCAGTTACCATAGTAACAGGGACATAAACTAAATGCTGGTGTCGAAACTTATTCTTCTTTATTTTCTCACTAAAGTCTATAAAAACTCGTGGGCGGTGCCAATTCTCTGATCGGAATTATCTTTTGTTCGAACAAAAGAGAAAAGGTAATGGAACAATGTCTAATTTTGTCTGTTCCGTTCTTATAGCTACACAGGTTAATCGTTTTAGGTAAAAACAAATCATTTGTTAACATAATAGTTATTAAATGCAGCAAGATTGCGAAATATTATGAGCAAGAGCATGAGCATGCCCTTATACGAAAAGTTGGCTAAACAACGATCTTGAAATAGCATGTGTTAGATAAGAAAATAGCACATTTGAAATCACTAAAATATGAGATGCAGAAATCTTAGTAACCCATAATTCAAAGATTTTCATTGAAGACGTCGAAAGCTTATATTAGCTAGAAAATGTTGATCCTAAACTGAAGACCATTCTGCTGCTCCCCTCCACCACTTTTTTTTTTTTTAACATTGATAAATGGTGAGGGTTTTCGTAAGTTCTCTCACACTGGATATGAATTTCAGCCCGTTCGGAATCATTAGCATGCAAAAAAAAAAAAACTCACACCGTACATGTCTACGAATAACGATAGATCCACTCGTTTTTCTATTTTGCAACTGATAGTGCAGCTGTACTATCACTATATGATGCCATCAACATTTTCGTAATCCCCCCCCAAAAAAAAAGTTATGTAACTCCTATCCACGAAGGGCTGCAAACCTATAGTACATTAGGGAAATTTATTATTACTTTGTCTTATATTATATACATTTTACACAAATCCCACTCTAGATACTAAGCATAAAACTTTTTTAAAGACACATCAAGCGCCTTTAATAAACAAAGCGGTGGTCTCACATTGGAAGATGAAATTCACCTCTCACCTAAATGAAATGAAAATCGAATTACACGCTTTATTTCTGTCGTTCAGCAGACTGTGAGAGCCTAATCGGATATTGAACCAATCACGTAAATTAAACTTGCCAAGAAATTATATTCTTGTTTTATTCTTTATCCAAGTGTAAGCAAACAATGTTTGCGCGTGAAGTATCTTCATAACTAGGCTGCTAGTGCAGAAAGGCTGATGACATAACATCAGCTGCTTTAGTAACCCATAATACAAAGCACACTTTCTTTTACAAGTATATTTCTATGCACAGTAATATACATTTAGACCAGTTACTTTCAGTAAGTGGCCTAAACACGGCACGAAAGACACAAATATGCACGTGGCCAATCAGTCATACAGGTCATTTTTCTAATTTTACACATATTATTCCGGCCTAGTTGGCCGAGTCGTTAGCGTATTCACTCTTCAACCAGTGGGCTGCAGGTTCCAATCCCACCATTAGCATTGATGTTTGTTATTGTCTTTCACTAATTCCACACAAACATGCATATATACAAATATACACTCTTCCAAGATGAACTGGATCACCATGGGAGAAGTATCCGTAGTTCAACTCTACCGCATTTTCCCTTCTGCTGATTGAAGATGCCTTCAATCAGCAGAAAGAAAACTACTACTTCTAGTTGATATTACAGCCGAGGCCATTAAAGCTATGAGACCAGTATATACTGTGTTTGTTAATAGTGATTCTTCGGTCGGTTTGCCATTTTTTGAGGTGAAAAACTTGAGTTTCCAGGTTAAAAAAATCTATTCTTTGTATGACACCGGCTAACTAACTCGCTTTCAGTTGAAACGTCTGTGTAGTAAAGGATCGCGCTAGGCGCAATCTGAATCGGTATGAGGCCAGTTAACACACATACACATCTACTTGAAAAAAGGCCCATATGAAGATACATCACGTTATAAAAATCGAATCTTCTTTTCCAGTCGGAGAGAGAGAGAGAGAGAGAATGTCTCATCGTTCCTCCAAATGCACTGTAGAGTTCGCTACTACCTTTTAAGTGCGTTTAGAAATAATGTGTAATGATCGCACTAGGATCACTTTATATGTTCGTTCTGCTATACCTGCAAGCTGCTGTTCTGGCGAAAAATAATATATGAAGTCACTGCTAAAATTTATCTGGCATTTTAATTTTGGTTAAAATTATATTATAGTTTTAGTAACAAAACTATTCGAAACGATAAGAAAGAAATGACGTAAAGGGACACATCGATGTCCATAAAATAATTTTTCTTGCCTCTTATATTTGAATTATTTTTCTTAATAAGGCACATGATATAAGGATGTTTGGACTGTTCTCAATGATTTCCAATCATTTCTGGGGACTCACTGACTCAATGCGGTAGCGCAGCTATCTTGAGATCTATAAAGAATCAAATAGTTAATAATTGATATTTTACATTTTCACTACTTTTAATTTTCTTTCTTTCTTTTTTTAAAGCAGTGCAGTCATAATAAATTTTAATTCTCTCATGAAATATTTGATTCTTCATCTGCATAAATATTGCAACCCCCATGCCAAAAGAAGTAGAAGCAAGAAAATAGGATTTATTTAAATTAAGGGGATATTAAATCCCACATTGTTTTAAAACGAAAAAGAAACTCAAAGATCGGAATCAAAGAGTTTCATGCCGAATATAGTAAACTATAAAAGTATCGGCGACTACTAGCGTAAGCTAGAGCACGTAGTACAACCTAGGGCAACTCATAGCAAAGGTGGAGAAAGTTCTGATCGCTATTCTTAGTATTTCCCATAATGTAAAACCCATCTCCTAGAAGATGTATGATGTTATACATTATGGAAGGAGGTCACTACCCAGACCGGTTTCGATCTTTGTAAAAGTGAAACGGGTTCTAAAAATAAGACGATCCCGAAAGATCGCCCAACTCCGCGTTGTTCCACTCAATGACAGGCTCACCCCGTCACCGAGAAGAACTTCTCAGCATTGGCTCTACCCAGTGGCAGGCTCACCCCACCACCAAGCAGAGCCATAATCTCAGCGGTGGCCCCACTCAGAGACAGGCAAAAACCAACCTCCAAGTGGAGCCTCTCAAAGCCAGATCCGCCCCGCACCGGTTTCCATCCCTCATTGGGGTCTCATCAGTGAGTAGGTAGACCTAGATAATACTAAGGGTATAGCGAAAAGAACATATATACTCTGTTACACGAGTTGTCAAAAAAGTGCACCCATAATTTATTTAAAATAAAGAGCCAATAGGCTTCATTTCGGCGATGTAAACATTATTTAAATTAAGGGGATATTAAATCCCACATTGTTTTAAAACCGAATAAGAAACTCAAAGATCGGAATCAAAGAGTTTCATGCCGAATATAGTAACTATAAAAGTATCGGCGACTACTAGCGTAAGCTAAAGCACGTAGTCGTATCCTAATTAAATGTCTATTTTATACAATTATACAGTTATTAGTCTTACCTGTTAAAGAGAAATACAATACACCACCAATTATAACAGTGCAATGTGTGAGAATACAAAACCATGGTGTTCAGTAAATGTAAGCAGAGCTATATCCCTCTCCTAATTGTTATGTTCATAATAATATAGTAATAACTTGTTTTATATGTTCACTAGGGGGCTCAGTTGGTTGTCGTAGGCACCAGGGAGTGCCTACGACAACCAACCCCCTTCCCTGTTTCGGACTGGTAGACCAGTTCTCCTTGAATTCTTATGACACGAATTTCGAAGACTCGACACTCAGAGTAGCCCCTGAGTTCGAGTCTTCAAAAGGGGTACCTCCGTCCCCTGGCGCCCAATCCCCCGGGTTCCGGACTGGTAGGCCAGTTCTCCTTGAATTCTGATGACTCGACTTTGAAAACTCGAAATGAGGGTTCCGGCCCCTGGCGCCTACATCCCCCCCTCCCACCGAGTTCCGGACTGGTAGGCCGGTTCTCCTTGAATTCTGATGATTCAAATTTTGAAGATTCGAAAGGGGGAGTTCCATCCCCTGGCACCTACGGAGCCCCCCCCCCCGAGTTCCGGACTCGAAATGGGGGTTCCTCCCCCTGGCGCCTACATCCCCCCCCCCGAGCTCCGGACTGGTAGGCCGGTTCTCCTTGAATTCTGATGACTCAAATTTTGAAGATTCGACACTCAGGGTAACCCCTGAGTTTCAAAACGTTTCAAATAACTTGACAAAAAACGTGACACAAAAACGTTACATAAAAAGGCTTATTATTTTATTTATATATATATATATAGGGTAGATTATGTGATAGATCTAAGAGAATTTTAACAGATTAATCTAGAGGGGATTATAAAAAGAGTAGAAGGTATCAGAACTTTCTCCACCTTTGCTACGAGTTGCCCTAGTTTGTACTACGTGCTTTAGCTTACGCTAGTAGTCGTCGATCCTTTTATAGTTACTATATTCGGCATGAAACCTTTGATTCCGATCTTTGAGTTTCTTATTCGGTTTTAAAACAATGTGGGATTTAATATCCCCTTAATTTAAATAATGTTTACATCGCCGAAATGAAGCCTATTGGCTCTTTATTTTAAATAAAAGAAAATAGGATTTTGTAAAGAAAAGTTTGTTAATTTTTTTTTTAAGTAACAAAATAAAACAGGTGGGGAGAATGATAACAAAGCTCCTGTTTCCTGTTTTCAAAAGATTGTAAGACCATGTGGAAAAATAGGATGCCTCGCTTTTACTATAACGTAAAATGAAATATATTACAGAAGCAGTGAACTTGAAAAGCATATCCTGAGCCCTAGACATGGTATATCTTTGTTATCGGGAAAGACATATTGCCAAAGGCGACATGCAACAAGGAGAGGGGGAATATCATTTGATGGAGTTCACTAGCGCACATGGCCTTCTAGGCGACACCGGAAGGACTGGAAATACGATGCAATAGTTCACGGACGCATGAAAATGTAATATAGTTATTACCGCAAAGCATTGATCAAGAGAGAGAGAGCATGAATGACACTGAAATCTCTTTCAACTATCGAATGAATGAAAAATGAATGCCCTATGACTGGGTGGAAATAGCATATTAATAACAACGTACAGCCATCGGGATCCGGACATCGAACAAAATGAAAGACAGAATATTAAATTTCCTCTGAACTATTTTTTACATACAACAAAATACTGATATCTAGCATTCAAAAATCTTCTCTTAATGGGTAATATTTTACCTGCGATTCAACAATTTTTTCCTCTATAAACTCTGAAAAATAAATTTAAAAAATGCTTCTCCTACGAATACTAATTCGCTATATAAAAGATGCTGATACAAAATAGATTTATATTCTTGAAACAATTCGACAAATGGCTTATTTACTTATCGTGGATTTCGACTATTTCACGAATTAAACATGAATACCATCACATTTCAAAGCTACGTTATTAATAATTCACCCCAAAGTAAAATTCAGTCATTTGAAAATAAAGAAAAATAAAAACGAATAAGTTCTCCAAACACAAATTTCAACTCAACACAAATACATTATTTACTAAAACCATATTAATCCTTATATTATTTAACGTTAATTTTTAGATCCATTTAACTTCACTCGAACCCCTATTTAAAAATTTATAACAAACAATATTATTATTTAAATATTTTATATTATAACTCATATAATAATTTATTTTAATATCATTAATTAATAAACTTTAATGAATAAACGTTAACATATCTATCTATGAATGGGTTAATAGTGATCCAACAAATCATCGAGTTCATTAGATATATGGCGTTTATCCTTGTCTAGCCATTCCATATCTTCATTTTCGTTGTGAGAAAACAGTTTTTTATATCTCGTCTCGTGCCAATAGGCATAGTCATTATAGGATTGTGCGTATTATGTCCAAATTTTATGTGGATTTGGAGAATAATGTTTTTAATGCTAAGAATGTCAACCTGCTAACACAACTTATCCCAATGCTCGTACATGAAAGCAACATCTATCTATATTCCAAAAGAGGGAGCTAAAAGTCTAGTGGCCCACCAGTTAATCAATGATCACCGATATGGATTTTGTTACATTAAATCCCTTAGTCTGCATCACTCACAACTGGATAACATTGGACTTATCTTCCAGACCTTTCATAGCACGTGTCACCCACTAGACATATGACAAGGAAAGATTCGGTGAAACATGTACTGTTGTTTTTCACATTTCCAGAGTATTTCATCATATCTGTTGTCGAGGCTTGCTCAGTAAATTGCTATCTTTCCCTCTGCAAATGGGTTTTCTCTGCATTTCACGGTGGATAGATTCCTCTCTTACAGCTTCTCCATCCATGCAGGAGTTTCTCAGGAATATGTTCGAGTACCAACCTCTTGATTCTATAAATAAATGACTTTCTCTCACTGCCCAATAAACCTATCCACAGTTTTGCTATTAATGATATACACCATTACTGCTATACACTACAGTGCACAAACATTCCAAGCTTCGTGATTATCGTGAAACCCTACAGTGCACAAACATTCCAAGCTTCGTGATTATCTCTAAAACCAGTGCCTTAAATGGTGACCACTATACTATTCTTAAACAGGACAAGAACCAGGTAATCTTCAATACGACGAAATGTTGTCTTTCTTGCCTTCTTTATCGAAGAAAAAAAAATTCAACTCACGTTCTTATACCTTCAATAATACGCAAAACCAGACAGGATGAGATCTCCCCCCTCTCTCTCTCTCTCTCTCTCTCCTTGGACTGATATTTACCTTTAATTTGTCCCGTCACCAACCACGTCAACAGCTTCCTCAGCCTCAAAAACTGGCACCTAAGGAGCTACCTTTCTCCCATCCTGCTGCAAGCTCTGTATAAATCCCGACACCGCCCATTCTTAGAATACTGTTCACATGTTTTAAGGTGGGCACCAAAAAACTCTCTAAAAATTCTTGATAATGTCCAGAGGAGAGTGATTCGCTTCAGAGATCCCTCTTCTCGCTATCTCACAGGAATATTTCAGCTATATGCTTTTGTACGGGTACTTCCAAGGACACTGCTCCACATAACTTGCATCCATCATTCCTCCACTAGCCAGTTGATTTGTTAAAACACGATCAACTGTTATGCAACCTTACTATACAGTCCAACTGCAAAATCACAGAATCTACTTCTTCCTCTTCCCCATTTGTTCCATCTGCCTCGGTCCACTGAAACAGTGTTTCATTGGACCGAGGTGGTCAGCATTTCAAGCAAAATATCAACAGGTTTCTTCTTTACTAACCCTCGTTTACATCTTCCACCCTATACACGGCACTAATTATTATTACATGTCACTTCCAAGAACTCATCGAGGGAGAACACTATAACTCTGTCTCCATCACTTCTTCCATCATCATCTACACACAACGCTATTCACTGCTCAGCCTAATACTTCGGCCTGTAAATTGTGCATGTGTTCTCCTGGCTGATTTGTCCGTATTAAAGATGAAAAACATTGTTACTTTCGTATGAGATCGGATAACTGACCTACAACTGAAAAAGCTCACATAAAGATTCCTCTCCTCACGAAGAGAATCAAACTCAGGTCTTTTACAATGGAAGAACGAAATGTGCTCGTTCATCCAATTGTGCTACGGAGGCACAATTGGATGAACCTGCGGTTCGAATCCGGCCGTGGGCATGGATATATAATATGATTCTCTTTGAGTGGTAGATCGATTTCATTGCCCGGCGTGAGACTATGACCTGAAATGGCCTGAGAAAGTTTCATGTTTGGTCTCTAAACCAGGTAAAAATTAATAAAAATATAATGAAATTATAATAAAAACAGAAAAAATAATCCTTAGCCCACCCACGTATCACTGGTTTACAACCGCACCTCTGGTGGGTGGTAGGAGTTATTAAAAAAAAAAAACATCCTTTTCTTTCTTCCTTGCTCTTGATATTTTCACACAGATCCGATATTCTTATCTTTTAATGATAAATAAGTTTTTTCAAACAAGAAATTATCTTCTTAAATTTACTAATACTGTGACTAAACTATGTTTACTGTTATATATATATTTTTTCCTTCCCCTCTGTAGGCCGTATTTTCCGTCTGAAGATGTTCCGAGATGAGCAAGGTACTTGGATGATCATGTTCTTGACGGCGATCATGTGCATCTATATGGTTTCCTTACTTTACAACGCCTTCCTATCTGGCCATCCTGAAGCTGATATCTATAGCATTAATGCCCTCATGGGAATCACCAACGCTAATTTCATGAAAGCTGCTGCCTGTGGTACCTGGCTAGGAGATTTCGTTACAGCTTGGATGGTAAGGTCATCCTAATTTTTACAAATAAATGCAGTGAAAGGAAATATAAAGTTCCTTGGCATCAAATAAACTTTTCTTAAATAATTTCCTTATAATCGACACAGCAGTTTTCTGGAGTTCGCTGATTACTTAATTATCCTCTTCGTGCCATTTGGCATATATGCCCAATATCCGTTTCTTCCAGATCCCTATGTCTTGTGCCAATTCAGCTTCTCTCCAGCTCTCCCAACCAGCGATTTGTCTTTCTTTTGTTCTTTCTCTGTCATTATCTGCCAAGTTAATTTAGGCTTTTCCTTTTCCTACCCTTTGTCTGCTGTCCAGTCCATTTTGATCTGTTTTTTTTTTTTTTAATTTCATTGGTGATGCTTTTTTTTCCCTCAGTCAATTTAGATAAGTTGTCGTTTGTTATATGTTAGGGCTAAAATATTTTTTAATATTTCACGCAAATATTTTGTTTGAAAACTATTTAATTTAGCTTCTTTTTTATAAATTTCCATGTCTCTGATCCATATAATAATACGACCTTTATACTACTATTGAAGTCCTTTCTTTTGGTTTTAATATGATATTTGGATATATTCTTTAATTTTCTGAAAGTAGTATTTGCATTATATCTCTGACAGTTAGCCCATCAATATCTAAATTGGTTTCCATAAATTAATGAACAAAGAGAAAAATCGAAATAATTCGTGGGGAAAAGGGGGGGGGGACATATGAAAGTCAGGTACACTGTAAAAAGTGACGTCATCAAGTCATGTTATCATATATAAATGAGCAGCGCTGTCAGCGGTATAGGCAAATGAGCTACGGCATAAAAGTGGGACTTTTGGAGTGTTTTTCCATTTCATGCCTGGAAAGAGAACAAGACATTTCGTGATAGCAAAATTCTTGCATATGGTTTCAAGATCATCATGTAACCAATGAATTCAGATTAGGAGCCTCAAGAGAAGGCTGACAAACTGTGAAACCAATTACAACAGTCACAAGCAGCATCCCAGAGATACAGTGAAGGAAGGCAACTGGCTATAAACAGTGCGTGACGTTCATCTCCGATTATTTGCTCGCCAAAACAAGAGTTCTACCCCAAACCAGCTACGATCTAACTTTGGTCGGCTACAGGAACATCGGCATGTGCTTCTGCTATGCGTAGAAGGCTTCATGACGGTGGTCTATATCCCCACGCCACAGGGGAGAACGTTGGCAATTGGTCACGCTCCACATCAACTAGACTCAAGACATAGGAGTAGATATTGTTTGCAGACGAATCCAGATTTGCTCTGCAAAATGATACCAAGTGTGCTCTGATCTGAAAAAAACGAGGGACACATTATCATCCTCCGACCTTCCCATATTATTGTCCCTGGATCTTCCTAGGTCGGTCTATTGTGATAGTTTGCACAGGCATCTTCTTGGGTGGAGGCACCAACCTATATGTACAACCATGAATGTTGCAACTTATAGAGAAGTAGGTCCTGAATCTCCTATTCGTCCGTATGCGGATGCGATAGGGGAGATAGTTATCCTCAATGAGCGAAGCTCATGGACCAATATGTTCAAGAAGAGACTATCGTACGTATGTACTATTCAGCCAAGTTTCCTGACCTTAATCCTATTGAGCATGTCTAGATTGCTCTCACCCCCCTCACCAAAACCTTGAAAGTCTTAAAAGGTTTTTGCAAGAACAATGGTTGTTATTATCAACTGAGCTCCTGGACACCATTATAAACAGAATGAAACATCGTTGTGAGCGCTGTATTAATATGAGGAATGACCACATTCCTTATCGACGTTCTTTGAGAGTCATTTGACCTCTTGTTTTTGACCATTGTCTTTATGTACCAATTTGTTACTGAATTAAACTATTTATTTACAATTTTTATGGGAGTTTCTTCCACATCTCATATCATACTCTTTGTTCCTTAATTTTTTGGAAACTAGTGTACATTTGGTACCAAATATGTAAATTCTTAACTTCTTAGACAGCATGTTGATTGACTTTTAATTCCGATTTTGCTTGTATATTAGTGTATTTTGATGATGTCGTCTGCATAATCTGGAGCTTTCAACTGAGACATAGCAGTCTATTTAATTCCACCAATACACCTGTAAGTTTTCTCATAATTAAATCAATAATCATGTTAAACAGTAAAGTAGATAGACATTACACAACCCTTTTTTCACCAGTCCTTACCTCAAATCAGTTTGATGTTATTGTCTATGTAATAACACAACTTTTACTTCCTTTATACATTTTTAATTATTCTCACATATTTCTAAGGAATTCCATAGCTTCTAATAATTAACCATAATAATGAATGTCTATTTTCTTGATCATCTAACCAGAGTAATTATTTGGACAATAGATCAAGTGTTAACTAATAAATATTTATTAAACCTACTAGTTTCACCAAACTTTAGCTGTTGGCATCTTCAGGGTACAAGCACTTAGGTTAAAAAACATTACACAAATATGAATAACTATAAAATTCTAACGATTATAGTTACAAACTAAAATAGCATTGAACGTGAGTGATACACGTATCGCGTGTACATGATTAACTAGTTGTTGCTAAGGGATTCTGTAGTTTGCATTGAAGTTCATTTCCTGTGTGTTAAGAGATCTAATTAGGGTTTTCCATATCTTTGGGAGTATTAAACCCTGGTTCCTGTTAAGGTTATCAACAGAGCGAGCGACTGTAGCTGCTTCTTTAAACATTCGGGAATGGTAGTTCTATGTAAGGGAAACAGCTTTTATCCCACTCAATGAAATGTCAGTTATAGAGAAATGAGATGACAGGCCTGATATGTCTTGTCTATTGTTTTTGACGTAACCAATGTGCTCCTTCTGTCTAATTTCGAGGTTTCTTGATGTCTTCCCGATGTAACTTGAACCATATGAGCATGGAATATTGTAAACTCCAGAATATTTATAGAAAGGATGGTTATCTTTTGCTCGCCAGTCTCCTCAAACCACACAAAATAATAGTGACATTCAAACCTATAGAAACAATTTGTAAACTACTAAGATCTCCAAAGGATAAGCATCCTTTCTATAAATATGCTGTAGTTTACAATATTCCATGCTCATGTGGTTCAAGTTACATCGCGCAGACATCAAGAAGCCTCGAAATTAGACAGAAGGAGCATATTGGTTACGTCAAAACAACAGACAAGACATATAAGGCCTATCATCTCATTTTCCTATAACTAACCATGTCATTGAGTGGGATAAAAGCTGTTCCCCTTACATAGAAGACTACCACTCCCAGATGTTTAAAGAAGCAGCTACAGTCGCTCGCTCTGTTGATAACCTTAACAGGAACCAGGGTTTAATACTCCCAGAGATATGGAAAACCCTAATTAGATCTCTTAACACACAGGAAATGAACTTCAATGCAAACTACAGAATCCCTTAGCAACAACTAGTTAATCATGTACACGCGATACGTGTATCACTCACGTTCAATGCTATTTTAGTTTGTAACTATAATCGTTAGAATTTTATAATTATTCATATTTGTGTAATGTTTTTTAACCTAAGTGCTTGTACCCTGAAGATGCCAACAGCTAAAGTTTGGTGAAACTAGTAGGTTTAATAAATATTTATTAGTTAACACTTGATCTATTGTCCAAATAATTACTCTAATTAACCATAATGTTTCATTATCAACACTGTCAAATGCTTTGGCAAAATCTATAAAATGTACATTAATGCGCTTCTAAGTTCCATGCTTTTTTTCAACGATGTTCCTTAAAGTAAAAGTGTGATCCACAGTACTCCCACCTGTTCTAAAACTACGTTTTTCATGCTGTAATATTTTTCTATTTCACTTTTAATCATCATATTTATCAATTTTTACTGAATGTTTTGCAAATACTGACAGCAGACTAATTTCCCTCCGGTTTTCGCATTTAGTGACATTGCCTTTCTTTGGGATTATAGCTATCATTACCAATTTTCAATCTACAGTATACTGATAAAGGTCAGTTGCAATTTCCTTAGTTATCTTTATCTTAAGCATTTCTATTGCGATATTATCATTGCCATATGCCTTTCCACTTTTTATCTTCTCGATTGCATTCATTATTTCATTTTTAAATATTAGATCTAGTGTAATATTTAAATCTATGTTTATATGAGGTTTCTTTCATTATCGAACTTCTGTAATGATGATGTCGGTTATATTGATTTCTACATTTAAAATCTCATCAAAGTGTTCTTTCCATCATCATCATCACTTTCCTGATATATACCCCCAAGGAGTGTTCAGATTACAATGACAACACTAATGATTAAGTTTACATTATTATTAATCTCCTACCAATTTTCCTCCAAATCAATCTGTTACTTGTGAGCACTTCAATATTGTCATATCTAACATTCCGCTCTTCTAAGGCACTTCTGACTGAATCAATCCACTTCCACTTTAGTCATCCTCTGAGTCTCTTTCTTGACATCTTGGCATCAAACATCTGTTTTGTTCACCTTTCTTCGCCCATTCTATTTAAGTGGCCATACCTCCTTAGATTAGCTCTGCTGACATTCTTGAATGCAAATGATGTCAGGTTCCTTTCAAATATCTTCATTTTTAATATGATTCTGCCATTGATGTCATCGGATCATTCCCCCTAATTTTTCTCAGAACCTTCATATCTGTGGTCTCTAGTCTTTGATCAAGTGCTTTGTTTCTAACTCAAATCTCAGATCCATAACTTAAAATTGGTTTGAACACTGTCATATACTGCTAGTTTGGTGTTTTGGCAAATTTCTCTCTTATTCAATATAAATTTATTCAGCTGGCTTCCCACCATATAATATTTACTTATTCTGTTGTCTATTTCCAGATTTAACCTGCCATCTTCACTATAGAGCTGAAATATTTTACTTGTTCTATAGGATCGCCATTCAGAATGCAGTTGAAGTTTTTTATGCTCCTGCCTATTTTCATAATTTTGGTCATATTATTGCTGATTCTCATGCCAAAATTGTTACAGCAGCAACAACATCACTTACATGAAGCAAAGAGCTCAGTTTGACATCTCTAATTTTAATATCAGGCCTGCTGTCTGTCACTTTCTTTCATAATGTGATCCATATAGGTGATAAATAAGAGTAGAGATGATGTGTATTAGTCAGCTGTCTTACCTTTGATTTTACAACAAACCATACCCATGTATTGCCTTCAATTCTATATATATTATCTATATGTGAGCCATATAGATGATGAATAAGAGTGGAGATAATGTGTATCCTGTCTTACTCATGACTTTACAACAAACCATACTCCTATATTTGAAGAAAGGAAATTTCCTTCTAATTCTAATTATTAGAATTAGAAGGAAATTTTAATTCTAATTAGAATTAGAATTCTAAATTACCAACTAACAGCTTAAATATAGACTATGTATTGTTCTATACAATGCTCCATTCGCCCCATATAATTGTAGTGTTTTGAAAAGATTTTCTCTGGGCACCTTGTCGTATGCCTTTTCAATATCTACATATAGTTGTAGATCTGGAAATATCAACAGATCTCAACTATTTGTCTCAAAGTGAAAATCTGATCTTGACAACCTCTATTTGGCCTGAACCCAGCTTTCTTCTACAATCTTTCTCAACCTCTTTTCAAGTATGCTTGCATAAATCTTACTTGGAACAATCTTACCTGCCTAAAGTTGTGAATGGTTTTTTTAAAGGAAACGTACGCTAGCTCTCAAAAGTAAAATGCATTTCTCTAAAATACGCTAGGAAGAAAAACAAAAGAAAACAACTAACCTATGGTGAGTATTAGTCCGCAAAGTCTAACTTAAAAAAAAAAAAAAAACAGTTTTCCGTAGTCATAAGATTCAGAGCAATCCGCAAAGTAATTACCAGAAAGAAAAATCACCTGGAAAATATGCAACAAATATAGTAATGGCATGCTCTTAAAATAATCTCGAAAATAAATAAAAATATGAATAAATGAGCACCCAAAATCTTTGAAAATCTTCGCGTATATATGAAAACAGAACTCAAAAATTAACAAATATAGCTCAAAAAAATGTTCAGAATAAGTTTCGGGATTTGATGCTTCCGAAGTTATGACCGTAAAGTTGTAATTGAAAAAAATTTTTTTTCGATTAAAACAACTTGTAATAAAAAAAAAATTCAATTCAATTCAAACAGCTGTGACTTAGCAACCGTTGAGAATTGGAGATTCTGAACGGTTGGTTTGAAAGCTTATAAATGACTTCTTTTTGAGCGAAAAATGCATAAATGGGTCCGACAGTTACGAGCTACAGCTGTTTTGGATTTTATTATTATTATTATTATTTCTCTCCTCTTTTACCTTGCAGTGTCGAGGATTTTTCTACATTTAACCGCTACCGTATTGAGGATAAGGTGGTTAGCCCTGTGCCTCCCGGTGTGTCCCATGTCTGTAGATTCGTGTGTTCATAGACCGGTTTGCCTGTTCTGGGAGACGAAAAACCAGAGTGAAAAAAAAACCCTACTTCCGTATGAGACCGGCTAACTCGCCTTTAGTCGAAAGAGACCAAATAAAGATTCCTCACGTCACTAACGGGAATCGAACCCAGGTCTTTCCGTCCAAAGGGCTTCAGTCTATACTAACTGTGCTACGGAGGCTCTATTATTATTATTATATCAAGTTAGTAAGTAAGAGCTATTCAATACTGAATACATAAATAAATACCTTTTTATGATTTTTTCCTTTTCTTTCTTTTTTTATTTTATTAAATTTTATTTATTTATTTATTTATTTTTGATTCGAAAAGACTTCTAGAATGATACTGTGAATGGTCATATATAATTTCATCAGTTCACTTTTTTACCTTATATTCTAATAAGCTTTATTTTAATTATATAAACATTACAATCGATGTAAATCAAGAAACACACTTAAAAAAATAATCTGACAGTAAGAAAAACTGGTTCAAATTAAAAAAAGAGGAAAGAAAACAAAAAAAAAATCATTTGTATCAGATTCTAATCTGAACTATTCTAGGAGTTCAAACCAGTGGAAACCTATTGATAATTCCTTTTGTTCGGAACAAAAACGGAACGTTTCCAGTGCATAAGCATACATTTTTAGTAATCTACAATTCCTTGTTCTTCAACCTGTAGTACGCGGACCGATGCGGGTCCGTGGCTGGAGCGTTGTCAGAAACAACGCTCCAGCCACGTATATCAAATTTTCTAACCACTAAGCAACAGCAGATGTCGCACTAGCTAAAAATTGTAATTCATAACATTGGATTTAATAAATAAAATACTATCTACATTGGTTTATGTTTTTCTCTTAGCCGTCAGCCGGTCCGCGAAATATTTCTCTATTTTCCCCGGTTCGCAGGTGTAAAAAGTTTTAAGAACTCTGATCTACATTTTTCAATAATGTAGAAACATTTCCCAAGCATTTTTTTTCTTTGAAGCAACGAATTTCATCTGAAGAAATTTTACAAATTCAAATAAGAACAATGTCATATTTATTATTCTGTATACTGTATTTTAAATTTTAAACTATCATCATAAAATAAATGCTCCCAGTTTAGTGTTTATTTTTTTACTTTTTTTTGGTATATAAATAATTTCTCCCTAAAACAAATTAAACCTTTATTTCTAACAGTTTTACTATGCTCTATACAAATATAAAGCAGTAAGGATATTTCCTCTTCATAATTCAAAATTCACAAATTTATTCCAAAGACACAATTTAGATTCTTTATATATTTCGACTCTGAGCCAAGAAATATTATCAGGTATGCCATGAGTTCACTGCTGTAATTAGAGCAGTATAAATTCATTGGGGTTGCATTGAGCCTATTAACACTCTACTAATTCTTTTTATTCATTTATTTATTTTAAGAAATGTGATTTTACGCATGCCAACTGGAAATGTAAAAAATGGCAGATAAATTTGTTCAATCCGGACGAAAATGACGTCCTGGATTTGTATTTGAATAACAACCTCTAGAAAATGCATCGAGATTTTTAAGAGAGGAAACATCACGCCTTCATCAAGAGTGGTAGACAGATATAAATATAACCAAGACGTTCCGTCATTATCAGCCTGCAGTAAAGAACGATTTTAACACTTTCACCCTACATTGCCATTTGTCACTGTATGGTTTATTTTTTGATGCAAGGAAAGTCATTTGGTTTCAGTCCATGCAGTTTTCGTAGGGCATTATAACTCTTGACATAGGTTGTGCTCCTGATAAGTCGCTAGAAAAAAATGCAGTTTTCTGAACGTTTTGAAATGATTAAACTGGAAGCGAAAGTATTAAAAACCAATACATATGTTTATAAAACTCACCACAAGTAAAAAAAAAAAGAAAGTTAAAATCAATAAAGAAGAAAATAAAAATATATATAATTAATGACGCGCACAACTTAAGATGCCTATTTAATATGAAAAATGAAAATATAAAAAAATTAATTTCCAAGGTAAAGACTAATCGCTGTTGAGAATATGCGTTAGCTGTAAGTAGGTAAGCGCAAGGCTTGCGAAGCTTTCTTTAAACATGACCATATTTATATTAAAAAAAAGCAGAAGAAATCATTCTCCTTTTCTTTTGTCTGCCCCTTAATGAGTTTTTAATAAATAAAAGAACAATAGCATGCAAATGTGTTGATGAGGAAATAAATATAAAGTGGTGATATCGGTTCGATAACAGAAACTAGTGAATTTAGAGAAGAGAGTGAAACGTCATAAAAAACCCTGCTGTTATGTATAAAAAAATTAAGAAATTAACAATTAAGATAAGAAAAAGGCTAATTATACATAGATTTTAATATGGATAACCTTTAGAAGCATTCTCATTTAATAAAATAACTGTGGAAAGAAATCAGACTGAGAATAAACTTTTGTTAGAAGTAATTAAGATAATTTTAAAGAAACGTTAATATAGATTAGTATACCTAACGATGAGGCTCCGTAGCTTAGTTGGTTCATTCCTCTGGTTGGAAAGACCTAAGTTCAAATCCCGTCTAGGACGCGAATAACCTTTATTAGGACTTTTCATCTGAAGGTGGGGGGGGGGGGGGTTTCATCCTGCAAAATACGCAAACCGGCCAGATGAACACACGCAATATAGAGACATAGGGTACTACGGGAATAAGGATTAACTACCCTATTCCGTCAGATCTGGTTTCAAATGCCTGTATGGTACGATGTGGGTCTTACGCGAAAGTGTAAAATAGAAAAGGATGGATATCCAACGATCTTCTGTGAATATGTTATATTTTATAGTAATTAGCAAAAACTATATATCTTGTTTTAAAATTTGCCACTAAAAATTCAAGGAATATTATTTTAATGTTAAATTAATTTACTAATTCGTGATGTATTATGGTGGCGCATTATGAATTAAACATTTGTGATTAGAAACAACAATACCGACACCAATTACTTATTAACATATTTAAATGTTCTGGAGTCAAAATTATTTATCGTACTGTATAGAGTGAATCTGAATCTAATGGCATTTATATTGTTATTTACTCTTGTTTCTCTTGTTTAAATCTTAGTTTTTCCTCTCCACCAGGTAACTGACATGATGTTACAAGATAACTTATATTCGCAATGGGCTAGACCAGTAAGAAGATTTTGGAGGTCGCACGGACGGACGCGTATTACTATTTTTTGGACAGGCTCAGTAGTAATAACTACTCTTGTGGTTACACTTATCGTCAGCGATAGAATCAGCTGGGATTATTTAAATCGGGATTTTGTGGCTACAACCGAGTTGTCCCGGGCCTTTTTAGCTTCTTTCATTCTGGTAATGGATCTGCTTATCGTGATGCAGGTAACGTGTAAGTTTTTAAATTCTTTAATGAAACACGTTTAGTTCATAACAAGAAAGGATCCAAAGAAAACAAAGAGAGAGAGAGAGAGAAATTTGAATTTTAAAGAATTATTTATTTACCATTACATTTCACACGTTCAGAATTAATATACTATTAAATAAGTATACTAATATCAATATATTATTCAATATAAAACAACATTAAATAAATCGTCCATCTTTGACATTAATAAATGTGTTAAAAATATGAATGTGTACAATGCCGTAAATTATGCACAAATAAAGATAAAGAAAATATTCATAAATAAGATATGAAATCATGATACTAGGTCTGCTCAAAAACTATTGAAT